>NW_027171712.1:72500-95000 GCF_036898095.1 Palaemon carinicauda
AAAGAAGTATAAAGAATTTATTATACCGGGCAATGACTGTGTAAGATTAAAATAGGTTGAATCTGATCGAATGTTCAAGTATTTTCAAATCATTATCTACCTCTTTATATAAACATTTTCCTTTCAAAGCGCTAAACTATTTTTCACCAAAATTATATTCAATTTTCCCCATATGATTAGAAAATGTTTAATTATCATAGTAAGAACATAAGTACGTTGATTTATACAGTTTTACGTAATATTTACCTTCAATTTGAAACTCATTAGTTACTCAACTAACTCGGATATTATCCCGCCTGATTCAAATATAGGCAATGAACTCATTTTAGAGAATAATATTTGAAAGCTGCACAGAAATTGCAATAAACATTTCACGAAATATGTTTATTATTTAATCAGTAAATTGCATCTGTTTGTCGGTAGTCATGTGATTCCATCATAACGAAAAAGGAATTGAAAGCTCCAAATTTCCTCTTCATGTTAAAAAGATATGAAGTGGATTGTGAATTTTTGTCGAATATATACATTTAAATATAGATATAATCAGACTGGTTTTTTGTTTGGATTTAAAAAAAAATGTTGCAGTAAATTATTTTTTAATTGTTTAGATCTAACTTGAGTTGGAAAATTCGGTAGCTCAATATATATATATATATATATATATATATATATATACAGTGAAAATATTACTTATCTCTGGTATCTTATTATGAATATATAAATCTCTGAAGGAAGGTTCTCTTTTTTCATGAAAATTAAAATTGGATAAAAAAATCTACTCTGAAATATTTCCTATTTCCATTGAGGCAATTTTCAGTTATCATGTAGTTATACTTTTGGTTTCTAGAAGATTCCTAAGAGAAGCATCTGCTGACCTAAAATAAAGCTGAACTTTATGATTTTTTGTTTTCCAATTCGAGTCAGTAGATAAACCTTACTGGCTCACTTAAAACACTGACCCCTATACTTCTTCTCTGTTTCTATTCATTTACATAATTTCTTTCATATAGATAACTCAAATCCTGAATATATTTTTGAAATAAAGATGTATCTGGTGAAAAAACATTTTTTGTTATTTGCAGACAATAAAGTATGAAAAATAAAGTTAAGTGACAAAAATTATAAATAAACAATATTTTTTCAACCTATCGTCTGGAATATTTAATAAAAATATGAACATTACAATAAAAACGTGATGTTTTTTCTTTTGCAAGTTTGTTGAGAAGATTTTAAAAAAATGTCCGGTTATTGACTCACCAATTTTGATGAATCAAATCTTTTAGGAGAACCATCAAATAATTTGATGAATTATCTAACCTAAAAAAGAAACAATTTAGAGTTGGAGTGTGATATGAATTGAATAATTTTTTTGTTGGAGCATCCAAGGTCCCATTTGCTAAATACAGACCTGATAATCAAATTTTCAAGTATTAGAGGTCCCTGTCATGTATATTATAAAGGTAACTACATTTTGTAACTGTAAATATTTCCTGAATCTATTGATGAAATTAACTCCAGAAAAAATTTGATTTGGGGGAAAAATAGCTTACAGGAGACAATTCTGAAGATTCTTTGTATGTCACCCTCAGTCTATCTTAAAAACTTTTGAGAGAAAACATTAATAAATATTTAATTCACTTTTATCTTGACGAACATATGAATCTAAATGACAGAATCTCTTGATGCTCTGATTACATATTTGTTCTATGTTTTGGGTGACAGAAACGTATAAAACACACACTGTTTGATGTACATATAAACGGACTTTGAACGAAGCGAAAAATCTATTTTTGGGTGAGGTAGCCATGTCGCCCTGATGGAAGTTCCTAAAGGGTAGCTTCCTAGGGCATATTTGACTACAGTGATATTCCCAGAGAATTTTACCCTAAGGTATCCAAAATTCTAACTCCTGGAGAAAATATCCCTAAATAAATCTAACAGGGATATCGCATAATATCAGAGGACGTATTCTTGACACGCCACATAGCTATCTTCACCCCGAACAGTATTAACGCTTCGAGGGATTACAGTGGCAAGAATCTAAAAACGAGAATGAAAGGAGAGTCGTTCATAAGGTATCTCTCCTATCCCATTTCGAGTGTGTATATGACGATGACTGCAGCGCAATCTTTATTCCTTGTAGTGATATGCGAGGTGCTACAGATACTGTATTATAGGGACGGGTCAATAAGCCTTTTTTAAATTAAAAGGAAGGGCGGGTCCATCAGGAAAACATGGCAACCTCACCCAAAAATAGATTTTTTGCTATGCTCAAAATCCGTTTTTTGGGCTCAGGCCATGTAATCCTTATGGAAGTTTACCAGAGCATTACTGTATCTGTGGATTCTCAACCGGTGCCGTACCCTCATGAAAGTATTTTCCTGGTCCTTCTAGACCTACAGACCTATGACATTACCGTCATACATCATTTCATCTAAGCATGAACTATGTTAGTGCTTCCTGCTCCCTACAGGGAAAAGTCGTACTAGACTCTGGAAAAAGTCTCGAGGAGTACATATTAACTATGGATGAAAAAATAACAAGCTTGTATAGTGGTCTCACCCTATACATTATAAAGTAAAGTTTGTATAAGAGTCACCAATGTCAGTATGAATTCCTGACATCTCCCCCAGTGTGTCTACTCTTATTAAACTATCGGATAACAGTTGTATCCGTATAGGAACAAATTTTGCATCTCTACCACCATCCCCTTAGGGTACAACGTTAATCCTTCCTAAGGAAGGGTTAAAGCTAGTGGATTTTTGCTCGAAGAAAGGAACAATCTTAAAAGACGTTCCAAGTTCAAATTATCCTTATTTTAAACTTAATGCGCAGTACATTTCTAATGAAATGAGTGTGGGCGAATAAGACGCAGGGTTCACTATGAACTAGTTTATTAGAAATTTAATAAACATATATAAAATGTGGATGATATCCATTGAAGCATAAAGAAAACAGTAAACAGAAAATATTTTTTCGTTTAAAAGGAAACAGATTTGCCACTTTAATCGAATTATTAATAATATTGATAGTCTATATTACTGTTTATTTACACTGTCGTAAGAAACGCTTGGCACAAGTGTCCGTATTATACTTTAGTTCACCAAAGTCAATGGAACAGTTCGTAAGGACACGTTAGTGGCCTATCACTCAGTGTGTAGTAACAGTCTGTGACTACACACCCACCCTCTTAATTAATCATCACAAATTAATTTCACTGTTCCTCGCAGATTTAAACAGCAGGTTTAAGAAGTCTACCTGCTGCTACAACAGACCTCTTGAGTTGCTCCGCTTGCTTTGCATAGTGCATAAAGAACACCTTGGATGACTACCAGCCGGTATACGAACAAAGATGTTCAAAATGCATATAATTAAAGAAATTTTATGGAAGAGGTAACTTTCCTTGGATCATGACTTGCGGGTGTACTGTCTGGATCCTCTCTGCGAATAAAATAGGTGAGTTTCGCCCTTAGTTGTTTCAGAGATAAATTTGAACCCGAGATTTCCACTCTGAACAGCTGTCCTCCTCTAAAGTCCGAAGTTCTATGAAGATAGACCTTTAAGCACTCCACTGGACATAGAGATGCATCTTCCTTCAGAGGACAGATTCTCTAGGGACCCCACCTGTTGGTGGGTAGCTTGTTCTTGGCAAGAAACATTGGGTCTGGAAACGAATTCAGTTCTCCCCCTTTCAAGAACTGAATGTGCCCTTCCTCTCTCAAGAGAGTCACTATTTTATTAACTTTAGCCCCCAAAGCAAGTGTAAACAGAAACATAACTTTTTGAGGTCAATCCTTCAAAGCGCACTCCTCCTTATTCATTATTGATGCAAATGAGGAACCTTATCTAGTGCCCATGAAATGGATCTTGGAAGTGCTGAAGGTCTAAGCTTAGCACCAACCTTCGGAATTTTATTAAAAATGTTGTTAGAAAGGTCGACCTGAAAGGTATATAGTATCAGTCTTATCAAGGCAGACTTACACGTTGATATTGTGTTAGCTGCTAAACCTTACTCATGAAGGTGAATGAAGAAAATAAGTCTATCAAGATTTATTTTGGTTTCTTCACCTTGATTAAAGATACCCACTCTTCCATGATGACTTCTGGTAGATTTGGACTTAAATTTCTCCAAAAAGTCTATACTGTCTCTTGATATCCCGCAGCTTTTTCTCATCGCTAGGGAGAGATAATCATGAGATGCGGGTTCCGGGTTTTCTGTGATGGAGCGAAGACAGTCGACTTCTGTACTCGCTAAGTCAGGGTTGGATACAGTAGCGGTACAAACTTCAGTCGTAGTTCCAATGCCAGAGGGAACCAAACGCTGTTTGGCCACTTGTGGGCCATTATTGCTGCTTTCCCTTTGAAGGATCTCATGTTGAGGACCTTCAAAAGGAGGTTGCGCGGAGGTAACAGGTAAATCCTGGACCATTTGTTCAAGTCTAGGGACATAGCGTCCACTGCTTAAGCCAGTGGATCCTCGTACGGGGACACATAACAATGCGTTTACTTGTTTTTTGTCGCAAAGAGGTCTATCTGCAGTTTCGTGACTTGACTTCAGATGAAGGAGAACGATCCTGCGTCTAGGGATCATTCTGACTCTATCGGTGTGAACCTTGATAGAGCGTCCGCTGTTACGTTGCGGACCGCTTGAATGTGAACTGCTGACAGGTGCCATTTCTTTCTTTCCGCCAAACAGAATATGGCCAACATCACTTGGTTGATTAGAGGCAATCTCGACCCTTGTCGATTCAGGCATCTCACTATCACCTCGCTGTCTAGAAGCAATCTTATTTGGGTCGAGTGGCGAGGAGAAACTTTCGTTAGTGTCAGAAGTACTGCCATGGCCTCTAGAAAGTTAATGTGAAATGACTTGAAAAGATTGGACCAAGCTTCCAGGACTCTCTTCTGGTGAGAGTGGCCTCCCCAGCCTTCCTTTGAAGCGTCTGTATGGATAGTAACTGACGGGGAGGAGGTTGAAGAGGTATCGATATCTTCATTTGCTTTGCATTGGACCACGGCTTGATAAGCGTTCGCAGTCGAGTCGGTAGTGGTCTCATCAGATCTCTTCGCGAGTTTGATGCGTATTTTCTCCAGACTCCTGTTGCATCCTTTAGCTGTGCTCTTAGCACTGGATCTTTTATCGAAGCAAACTGTAGAGAGCCCAGCACTCTCTCCTGTTCGCGTCTTGATATCCGTTTGGATTTCAATAGTCTCTTGACAGATCCTGCTATTTCTTTCCTCTTCTTCCCAGGAATGGAAATTTCGTCAATGTGACTCCAAATTCCAGTGGATTCCCAACCACTGAAATTTTTGAGCTGGGAATAGTCAAGACATTTTTATGTTGATCTTGAATCCCAGATGGCCCAGGAACTGGATCACTATCTTAGAGGCTTGCACGCATTCTGTCCTAGATGCAGCCCACACCATCCAGTCATCCAAGTAGGCCACTACTTGGATCCCCTTTAGGCGTAATTGATGGATGGCTGCGTTCGCAAGCTCCATGAAAATCCTTGGGGCTATGTTTAGCCCGAATGGTATAGCTCTGAAGGTGTAAAGTTTTCTTTGTAACTTGAACCCTAGGTAGGAGGAGAGGTGACGATTAATTGGAACGTGCCAATAAGCGTCTGACAAGTCTATGGAGATGGTGTATGTCCTGTTTTGGGGCAGTAGGGTCCTTATGTGTTGAAGTGTGAGCATCCTGAACTTATAGTTCACTATGAACTTGTTGAGTGGGGACAAGTCCAGAATGACTCTGAGTTTTCTGAGTCCTTTAGAACACAAAACAGCCTTCCTTGGAACTTGATGGACTTTACTTTTCGGATTACACTTTTTTCTAAGAGTTATCGGACATATTCTTCCAGAACGGGGGTAGAGTGTAGGAAGAACTGAGGAAATGGAGGTGGAAGACTGTTCCAGCTCCAACCTAGTCTATTCTTTATTAGGCTGTAGGGCCAGGGATCGAAGGTCCAACGATCCCTAAATAGATGTAGTCTCCCTCCTACTGGAAGTATCTCACTTCTGCTGTTGTGGACCTGAGGCCTTGCCTCCTTGACCGCGTCCACAAGAACCTCTGGCTGTTCCTCTAGGTTTTGAATGAAAGGAAGAAGTTTGCCTATCAAAAGTTGGGTTAAAAACCGGTGGCTATTCGCGACTTGTTGAGGTACCAACTGGTACGTGGTTGGAGGTTGTGCCACTATCTGAGGCACCGCGGTCGCAGGAAGTTGCTGTTGTTGCTGTGGGTAGGGCTTAGACGGAAGAGAGGATAGCCTAGGCCTTTTTGTCTTCTTCATGGGTTGGAGACCCTTATTCGGAGAAGACTTTCTCTTAAGGTATAAACCCCACTTTTGGAAAAGGTTCCTATTCTCCGTGGCGGCTTTGTCTACTACCTCTTTACTACTTCGTTGGGAAAGAGGTCTTTACCCCATATGCAAGAAGAGATGTAGTCTCCCACCTACTGGAAGTATCTCACTTCTGCTGTTGTGGACCTGAGGCCTTGCCTCCTTGACCGCGTCCTCCCCTGAATTCCCTTCCCCTTGAAGGGCGTCCACAAGAACCTCTGGCTGTTCCCCTAGCTTTTGAATGAAAGGAAGAAGTCTGCCTATCAAAAGTTGGGTTAAAAACCGGTGGCTGTGTCGCGACTTGTTGAGGTACCAACTGGTACGTGGTTGGAGGTTGTGCCACTATCTGAGGCACCGCGGTCGCAGGAAGTTGCTGTTGTTGCTGTGGGTAGGGCTTAGACGGACGAGAGGATAGCCTAGGCCTTTTTGTCTCGGGATCCCCTTTAGGCGTAATTGATGGATGGCTGCGTTCGCAAGCTCCATGAAAATCCTTGGGGCTATGTTTAGCCCGAATGGTATAGCTCTGAAGGCGTAAAGTCTTCTTTGTAACTTGAACCCTAGGTAGGAGGAGAGGTGACGATTAATTGGAACGTGCCAATAAGCGTCTGACAAGTCTATGGAGATGGTGTATGTCCTGTTTGGGGCAGTAGGATCCTTATGTGTTGAAGTGTGAGCATCCTGAACTTGTAGTTCACTATGAACTTGTTGAGTGGGGACAAGTCCAGAATGACTCTGAGTTTTCTGAGTCCTTTAGAACACAAAACAGCCTTCTTTGGAACTTGATGGACTTTACTTTTCGGATTACACTTTTTTCTAAGAGTTATCGGACATATTCTTCCAGAACGGGGGTAGAGTGTTGGAAGAACTGAGGGAATGGAGGTGGAAGACTGTTCCAGCTCCAACCTAGTCCATTCTTTATTAGGCTGTGGGGCCAGGGATCGAAGGTCCAACGATCCCTAAATAGATGTAGTCTCCCTCCTACTGGAAGTATCTCACTTCTGCTGTTGTGGACCTGAGGCCTTGCCTCCTTGACCGCGTCCACAAGAACCTCTGGCTGTTCCTCTAGCTTTTGAATGAAAGGAAGAAGTCTGCCTATCAAAAGTTGGGTTAAAAACCGGTGGCTGTGTCGCGACTTGTTGAGGTACCAACTGGTACGTGGTTGGAGGTTGTGCTACTATCTGAGGCACCGCGGTCGCAGGAAGTTGCTGTTGTTGCTGTGGGTAGGGCTTAGACGGAAGAGAGGATAGCCTAGGCCTTTTTGTCTTCTTCATGGGTTGGAGACCCTTATTCGGAGAAGACTTTCTCTTAAGGTATAAACCCCACTTTTGGAGAAGGTTCCTATTCGCCGTGGCGGCTTTGTCTACTACCTCTTTAACTACTTCGTTGGGAAAGAGTTCTTTACCCCATATGCAAGAAGAGATGTAGTCTCCCTCCTACTGGAAGTATCTCACTTCTGCTGTTGTGGACCTGAGGCCTTGCCTCCTTGACCGCGTCCTCCCCTGAATTCCCTTCCCCTTGAAGGGCGTCCACAAGAACCTCTGGCTGTTCCCCTAGCTTTTGAATGAAAGGAAGAAGTCTGCCTATTAAAAGTTGGGTTAAAAACCGGTGGCTGTGTCGCGACTTGTTGAGGTACCAACTGGTACGTGGTTGGAGGTTGTGCCACTATCTGAGGCACCGCGGTCGCAGGAAGTTGCTGTTGTTGCTGTGGGTAGGGCTTAGACGGCCGAGAGGATAGCCTAGGCCTTTTTGTCTCGGGATCCCCTTTAGGCGTAATTGATGGACGGCTGCGTTCGCAAGCTCCATGAAAATCCTTGGGGCTATGTTTAGCCCGAATGGTATAGCTCTGAAGGCGTAAAGTCTTCTTTATAACTTGAACCCTAGGTAGGAGGAGAGGTGACGATTAATTGGAACATGCCAATAAGCGTCTGACAAGTCTATGGAGATGGTGTATGTCCTGTTTTGGGGCAGTAGGGTCCTTATGTGTTGAAGTGTGAGCATCCTGAACGTGTAGTTCACTATGAACTTGTTGAGTGGGGACAAGTCCAGAATGACTCTGAGTTTTCTGAGTCCTTTAGAACACAAAACAGCCTTCCTTGGAACTTGATGGACTTTACTTTTCGGATTACACTTTTTTCTAAGAGTTATCGGACATATTCTTCCAGAACGGGGGTAGAGTGTTGGAAGAACTGAGGAAATGGAGGTGGAAGACTGTTCCAGCTCCAACCTAGTCCATTCTTTATTAGGCTCTGGGGCCAGGGATCGAAGGTCCAACGATCCCTAAATAGATGTAGTCTCCCTCCTACTGGAAGTATCTCACTTCTGCTGTTGTGGACCTGAGGCCTTGCCTCCTTGACAGCGTCCACAAGAACCTCTGGCTGTTCCTCTAGCTTTTGAATGAAAGGAAGAAGTCTGCCTATCAAAAGTTGGGTTAAAAACCGGTGGCTGTGTCGCGACTTGTTGAGGTACCAACTGGTACGTGGTTGGAGGTTGTGCCACTATCTGAGGCACCGCGGTCGCAGGAAGTTGCTGTTGTTGCTGTGGGTAGGGCTTAGACGGAAGAGAGGATAGCCTAGGCCTTTTTGTCTTCTTCATGGGTTGGAGACCCTTATTTGGAGAAGACTTTCTCTTAAGGTATAAACCCCACATTTGGAGAAGGTTCCTATTCTCCGTGGCGGCTTTTTCTACTACCTCTTTAACTACTTCGTTGGGAAAGAGGTCTTTACCCCATATGCAAGAAGAGATGTATTCTCCCTCCTACTGGAAGTATCTCACTTCTGCTGTTGTGGACCTGAGGCCCTGCCTCCTTGACCGCGTCCTCCCCTGAATTCCCTTCCCCTTGAAGGGCGTCCACAAGAACCTCTGGCTGTTCCCCTAGCTTTTGAATGAAAGGAAGAAGTCTGCCTATCAAAAGTTGGGTTAACAACCGGTGGCTGTGTCGCGACTTGTTGAGGTACCAACTGGTACGTGGTTGGAGGTTATGCCACTATCTGAGGCACCGCGGTCACAGGAAGTTGCTGTTGTTGCTGTGGGTAGGGCTTAGGCGGCCGAGATGATAGCCTAGGCCTTTTTGTCTCGGGATCCCCTTTAGGCGTAATTGATGGATGGCTGCGTTTGCAAGCTCCATGAAAGTCCTTGGGGCTATGTTTAGCCCGAATGGTATAGCTCTGAAGGCGTAAAGTCTTCTTTGTAACTTGAACCCTAGGTAGGAGGAGAGGTGACGATTAATTGGAACGTGCCAATAAGCGTCTGACAAGTCTATGGAGATGGTGTATGTCCTGTTTGGGGCAGTAGGATCCTTATGTGTTGAAGTGTGAGCATCCTGAACTTGTAGTTCACTATGAACTTGTTGAGTGGGGACAAGTCCAGAATGACTCTGAGTTTTCTGAGTCCTTTAGAACACAAAACAGCCTTCCTTGGAACTTGATGGACTTTACTTTTCGGATTACACTTTTTTCTAAGAGTTATCGGACATATTCTTCCAGAACGGGGGTAGAGTGTTGGAAGAACTGAGGGAATGGAGGTGGAAGACTGTTCCAGCTCCAACCTAGTCCATTCTTTATTAGGCTGTGGGGCCAGGGATCGAAGGTCCAACGATCCCTAAATAGATGTAGTCTCCCTCCTACTGGAAGTATCTCACTTCTGCTGTTGTGGACCTGAGGCCTTGCCTCCTTGACCGCGTCCACAAGAACCTCTGGCTGTTCCTCTAGCTTTTGAATGAAAGGAAGAAGTCTGCCTATCAAAAGTTGGGTTAAAAACCGGTGGCTGTGTCGCGACTTGTTGAGGTACCAACTGGTACGTGGTTGGAGGTTGTGCTACTATCTGAGGCACCGCGGTCGCAGGAAGTTGCTGTTGTTGCTGTGGGTAGGGCTTAGACGGAAGAGAGGATAGCCTAGGCCTTTTTATCTTCTTCATGGGTTGGAGACCCTTATTCGGAGAAGACTTTCTCTTAAGGTATAAACCCCACTTTTGGAGAAGGTTCCTATTCGCCGTGGCGGCTTTGTCTACTACCTCTTTAACTACTTCGTTGGGAAAGAGTTCTTTACCCCATATGCAAGAAGAGATGTAGTCTCCCTCCTACTGGAAGTATCTCACTTCTGCTGTTGTGGACCTGAGGCCTTGCCTCCTTGACCGCGTCCTCCCCTGAATTCCCTTCCCCTTGAAGGGCGTCCACAAGAACCTCTGGCTGTTCCCCTAGCTTTTGAATGAAAGTAAGAAGTCTGCCTATCAAAAGTTGGGTTAAAAACCGGTGGCTGTGTCGCGACTTGTTGAGGTACCAACTGGTACGTGGTTGGAGGTTGTGCCACTATCTGAGGCACCGCGGTCGCAGGAAGTTGCTGTTGTTGCTGTGGGTAGGGCTTAGACGGACGAGAGGATAGCCTAGGCCTTTTTGTCTCGGGATCCCCTTTAGGCGTAATTGATGGACGGCTGCGTTCGCAAGCTCCATGAAAATCCTTGGGGCTATGTTTAGCCCGAATAGTATAGCTCTGAAGGCGTAAAGTCTTCTTTGTAACTTGAACCCTAGGTAGGAGGAGAGGTGACGATTAATTGGAACGTGCCAATAAGCGTCTGACAAGTCTATGTAGATGGTGTTTGTCCTGTTTTGGGGTAGTAGGGTCCTTATGTGTTGAAGTTCGAGCATCCTGAACTTGTAGTTCACTATGAACTTGTTGAGTGGGGACAAGTCCAGAATGACTCTGAGTTTTCTGAGTCCTTTAGAACACAAAACAGCCTTCCTTGGAACTTGATGGACTTTACTTTTCGGATTACACTTTTTTCTAAGAGTTATCGGACATATTCTTCCAGAACGGGGGTAGAGTGTTGGAAGAATTGTGGAAATGGAGGTGGAAGACTGTTCCAGCTCCAACCTAGTCTATTCTTTATTAGGCTCTGGGGCCAGGGATCGAAGGTCCAACGATCCCTAAATAGATGTAGTCTCCCTCCTACTGGAAGTATCACACTTCTGCTGTTGTGGACCTGAGGCCTTGCCTCCTTGACAGCGTCCACAAGAACCTCTGGCTGTTCCTCTAGCTTTTGAATGAAAGGAAGAAGTCTGCCTATCAAAAGTTGGGTTAAAAACCGGTGGCTGTGTCGCGACTTGTTGAGGTACCAACTGGTACGTGGTTGGAGGTTGTGCCACTATCTGAGGCACCGCGGTCGCAGGAAGTTGCTGTTGTTGCTGTGGGTAGGGCTTAGACGGAAGAGAGGATAGCCTAGGCCTTTTTGTCTTCTTCATGGGTTGGAGACCCTTATTCGGAGAAGACATTCTCTTAAGGTATAAACCCCACTTTTGGAGAAGGTTCCTATTCTCCGTGGCGGCTTTGTCTACTACCTCTTTAACTACTTCGTTGGGAAAGAGGTCTTTACCCCTTATGCAAGAAGAGATGTAGTCTCCCTCCTACTGGAAGTATCTCACTTCTGCTGTTGTGGACCTTAGGCCTTGCCTCCTTGACCGCGTCCTCCCCTGAATTCCCTTCCCCTTGAAGGGCGTCCACAAGAACCTCTGGCTGTTCCCCTAGCTTTTGAATGAAAGGAAGAAGTCTGCCTATCAAAAGTTGGGTTAAAAATCGGTGGCCGTGTCGCGACTTGTTGAGGTACCAACTGGTACGTGGTTGGAGGCTGTGCCACTATCTGAGGCACCACGGTCGCAGGAAGTTGCTGTTGTTGCTGTGGGTAGGGCTTAGACGGCTGAGAGGATAGCCTAGGCCTTTTTGTCTCGGGATCCCCTTTAGGCGTAATTGATGGACGGCTGCGTTCGCAAGCTCCATGAAAATCCTTGGGGCTATGTTTAGCCCGAATGGTATAGCTCTGAAGGCATAAAGTCTTCTTTGTAACTTGAACCCTAGGTAGGAGGAGAGGTGACGATTAATTGGAACGTGCCAATAAGCGTCTGACAAGTCTATGGAGATGGTGTATGTCCTGTTTTGGGGCAGTAGGGTCCTTATGTGTTGAAGTGCGAGCATCCTGAACTTGTAGTTCACTATGAACTTGTTGAGTGGCGACAAGTCCAGAATGACTCTGAGTTTTCTGAGTCCTTTAGAACACAAAACAGCCTTCCTTGGAACTTGATGGACTTTACTTTTCGGATTACACTTTTTTCTAAGAGTTCTCGGACATATTCTTCCAGAACGGGGGTAGAGTGTTGGAAAAACTGAGGAAATGGAGGTGGAGGACTGTTCCAGCTCCATCCTAGTCCATTCTTTATTAGGCTCTGGGGCCAGGGATCGAAGGTCCAACGATCCCTAAATAGATGTAGTCTCCCTCCTACTGGAAGTATCTCACTTCTGCTGTTGTGGACCTGAGGCCTTGCCTCCTTGACCGCGTCCTGCTCAAAATCCCCTTCCCCTTGAAGGGCGTCCACAAGAACCTCTGGCTGTTCCTCTAGCTTTTGAATGAAAGGAAGAAGTCTGCCCATCAAAAGTTGGGTTAAAAACCGGCGGCTGTGTCGCGACTTGTTGAGGTACCAACTGGTACGTGGTTGGAGGTTGTGCCACTATTTGAGGCACCGCGGTCGCAGAAAGTTGCTGTTGTTGCTGTGGGTAGGGCTTAGACGGCCGAGAGGATAGCCTAGGCCTTTTTGTCTTCTTCATGGGTTAGAGACCCTTATTCGGAGAAGACTTTCTCTTAAGGTATAAACCCCACTTTTGGAGAAGGTTCCTATTCTCCGTGGCGGCTTTGTTTACTACCTCTTTAACTACTTCGTTGGGAAAGAGGTCTTTACCCCATATGCAAGAAGAGATCAGTTTCCTCAGTTCGTGCCTTACCGCAACCGAGGCGAACACGAACTCTGTACAGGCTCTCCTAGCTTTAATAAAGCTATATAGATCCTACGTAACTGTGGCCAGATGGGTTTTGGCCACTACCATGAACATGTCCTGTTTCTTGGGGTCACTTGCCATCATTTCTAACGTCGTTTCCAAGGACATCGAAGCCGCAAGTCTTTCTTTTGTCTCCTGCTTTCTGCGCAAGAGAAACTCTGACAGCTTTTTAAGTTCCTCACCAAAGTGACGTTCGGTAATATCAGCTTCCAACTTCCCGACTGAGTAGGTAAGGTGAACGTTCTTCCAGTCTTTTTGGTCCAATGGTAAGGCCAGGGATAACGGCTTACATTCCTCCAGGGAGGGGCATGGTTTCCCTGCCTCCGCCGCCTTCAAGGCTGCCTTATATCCATTTTCCATGAAGGGAAAGGCTCTGGTTGGAGAGGCCACAAAGGAGCGAAGCTTCTTACTCAAAGATGGCACTTGTGAGTTTGTGAAGCCCCTCTCTTTCATCGAGCTCGCTAGTAATGTGTGTACCTTACTATGGTCAAAGACTATGACCTCCTTCGGCTCCGTTTCCTCATAGCAGTCCAGGTAAGAGTCTTTGATGGGCCAAAATTCCACATCTTCCAGGGGAATTGAGCCCAACTTCTCCGATATAACAATCTATCCTGGTTGTTATTGGCATGTGTTCGGCATACTTCCAGGGATTGGTATCCGAGCACAAAGGAAGATCCTTCAAGTTCAGTCGTTTTTTGGGGCCCAAGTGATGCTGCGAGTCTGCGTACCTCCAGTTTCATCGCAGCTTCTTTTGCATCATTTTTCTTTTGTATTTGCTGAATTATTTCAACAATAGAAGAAAGAGTCCTTAGCAGATCATCTGGGATAGCAGACGATGTAGAGGGAACAGGTACTGGGGCCGGAATCGATGTAACTGACACCTCGTCGATATCTTCATCTTCTATTTCTGGAGCCCGGGTCTTCTCCTGCTCCTGACCTTCTCCCAGAAGTTCCTTCTCTGTATAATCCGATACTTCTGACATCCTATCGTCCAATTGGATGTCTTGAAGGGCGGCCGAGACTTCAGAATCTACCGGATTCTGGACGGTTGGTATCTCCTCATGAGGCCGAGAGATGACTGTATCAGCCAATGCCTTAGGGAAAAGGTAGGCCCTCATCTTCTCGTTTGGAAAGTATGGGCCTGAAGTGTTTTTCTGAAAACCCCTCACCCAGGTTCGCAACTTTTCCCTAGCAGGATCCCTTGACTCCGCCGACTTAGGGGTGTCAAATGCCTCAGTAATCAGGTTGGAACATTTAGTACTTACCTGAGGGTCCCAGTACCGGAGATCACCTTTGGAGACTGCGCATCCTGTGTGCCTCCTGCATAACTCATGTCCACAGAAGTTCTTACTGCGGACATTGCGGAACATACTCCCTTACTTCGGATGTCCTCCTGTAAAGAGAAGAGAATCCATGAGTATCAAGTGAAGGCTTTTCAATTATTGTTAATACATGTAGCTTATACAGTAAAGCTAGAAATGAAAGAAGGAAAGACAAATAATTGCATTTCCTGCCCAGCTAATTGCTGTGACCTCCCAAGATATTAAAACTAAGGTTAATTCTATTATAAAATACCTTATAAATTTTCCTAAGCAGAAAGTTAAGGTGTAACTCACACCTTGAAATAAAGTTTTAATATACGGGATAGAATAAATACAGAAAGAACTCACTTTCTATATGCTGTACGTTCTCAACAAAGGGCTGTACAAGAAAACATTAAGTATGTTGGAAGAACTTTAGTGTTACAACAAACTCTATACTGTAGTTATATCAATGCAGTGTGTACTACACCACAAATATAGTAACTACTGTACATCGCATGCTGTCGTACTGGCCGGCACGTGCCGGCCGCCATTTACCCTTATATAGCTCAAAGGTATACTACCTTTAACTAATGGGCGGTAGAACACTGGTTTGCAAATGTGTGCCGGCTGGCAAACACTGCCGGTCGGCAAATGAAATTACTAGCACCCGGCTGCCGGCCGCTAATCGTAGTGGCTGGCAGATCTCGGGATATGTTTCTACTGCCGGCGGGCAAAGGTAGCGATACCCATGCCGGCCGGCAGTGACTACGAACCAGAGAACCTCCACCTACCCGGCTGCCGGCCGTTAAGCCGGCAGCTGGGCCAGGGGCACAATACACTAACAAGAGAAACAGAATGGATGTAAGGTTATAAGGCGTCCTTGCCGTACAGCCTTCCACCTAAAAAGAGTGAACATATGGAAGGGGAGAATGTAGCATTCAGGCTTCCTAATATCCAAAGCCTGCCGTGCTTTACCAGCAGACATGGAAGGGAGACCAAGGGAGGTCTGGGGTTCACTCTGTAGAAGAAAAAGTTGTCTCTGCCAGCCGGCAATAACGTGCCGGAAGGCAGAGAGCTGAGCCGGTCCCACATCCTAACCTACACTAGGTACAGATGTAGGACTGCGGCCAAGAGATGTGATGGCTAGGCCATCACTAAGAAAGAAGGGGGGGGGGGGGAGGATAAGGGTTCTGTAAACTTTGCTTTAGTATGAGACATACTCAGCAGTTAAGAAAACTCATCCTAACCTAGGGTTTATCTATTAGATAGGAAGGTTGGCAATATTGGCCATCTTCCTTCATACCAGAACAAAGTTTGGTGTAGTTATTTCGCCAGGCAAAAGAGAAAAATTCATTCTCCAGCCCGAGAATAACAACACAGGACAGTCTGCTAGACCAATAGTAGAGGATTCATCTCGTACAGACTCCTTCAGATGTGGGCTAGGGAAGCAAAGCCTCCTTTGTCTGCACCTAACCTAGCTAAGGAATCTCATTCTCTATGCTAGGAAGACACAGACCACAGACTAAATACTCTGATGTTCTGCTCCAACCCCAAAAACCAGTCACTCTGGTTACAGGGATAGGACAGACAGATCCTAGTATAGTTATACTTGAATAGTATTCATATAGAATCACTAGGACTAAGCCTAAGGCTTACTCAGAGGGAGAAGGGATTAAACTTAGTCTCCAGAGGAGATAAGAACAACCGTGGATGTGTGCGAAAGTATACTAAAGGCCCATAGGCTACTAGCCTAGGCGCGGTGAGAATCGATTACCTAAATCACCGAAACGCTCTCGTATACAACTTGGCAAAGAAAGTTCAACAATATCTTACATTATATAAAATTTTTGCTTATAGCTTCAATAACATAACACTCGGAAAACTTATATCATTCATGAAAGTACTAGGGCCAGATGCCTAGGCTACTAAACATAGCGAAAGGCAGGATCGGTTACCTAAATTGCTGAACCTGAAAACTAAAGGCATCATATAAGAATTCCTAGAGGAGCTAAATAGCTAGACTTATTAAAGCATAATAACCGGGAACGTCGCTCTGGCTAACTAAATGACTCATGCATAGCGAGCGACAGCATCCAGGATGCCTCCAGTAGGCAACAGCTCTTGTTTACGTTAAGATACGTTGAGATACTACCGCTAGAGAGTTATGGGGTCTTTTGACTGGCCAGACAGTACTACATTGGATCCTCCTCTCTGGTTACGGTTCATTTTCCCTTTGCCTACATACACACTGAATAGTCTGGCATATTCTTTACATATTCTCCTCTATCCTCATACACCTGACAACACAGAATACCAAACAATTCTTCATCACCCAAGGGGTTACTGCACTGTAATTGTTCAGTGCCACTTTCCTCTTGGTAAGGGTAGAAGAGACTCTTTAGCTATGGTAAGCAGCTCTTCTAGGAGAAGGACACTCCAAAATCAAACCACTGTTCTCTAGTCTTGGGTAGTGCCATAGCCTCTGTACCATGGCCTTTCACTGTCTTGGGTTAGAGTTCTCTCGCTTGAGGGTACACTCGAGCACACTCTTCTATCTTATTTCTCTTCCTCTTGTTTTGTTAAAGTTTTTATAGTTTATATAGGAGATATTTATTGTTGTTACTCTTCTTAGAATATTCTATTTTCCTTTTTTCCTTTCCGCACTGAGCTATTTTCCCTGTTGGAGCCCCTGGGCTTATAGCATACTGCTTTTCCAACTAGGGTTGTAGCTTAGTAAGTAATAATAATAATAATAATAATAATATCACTTTTGATTTAATTCAAGACGACAAGAGCTTATATTTATACAAAGTAAAGATAATACTCAACTTTCAAGAGGCAGAAGAGGCCGGAGAAAGCATCATAATGTTGAATTATATCCAAAATTACGAGAGATCATAAGGGAAAACACCGAGTAGAAGAGCTACACGAAAAGGAATAAAGATGGCGCTGCCGTCATCATTATATACACACTCGGAATGGGATAGGAGAGATACCTTATGAACGATTCTCCTTTCATTCTCGTTTTAGTTTCTCTCCACTGTAACGCCTTGAAGCGTTCATACTGTTCGGGGTGAAGATAGTTATATGGCGTGTCAAGAATACGTCCTCTGATATTATGCAATATCCCTGTTAGATTTATTTAGGGATATTCGCTCCAGGAGTTAGAATTCTGGATACCTTAAGGTAAAATTCTCTGGGAATATCACTGTAGTCAAATATACCCTAGGAAGCTACCCTTTAGGAACTTCCATCAGGACGACATAGCCTGAGCCCAAGAAATGAAATATTTAATGAATACTTATTGTTTTTGTATAAGTATGTTAAAAACATTAATCCTGGCTCATTATCATTGACACATTCAACGTTTCTACCATTCATGCAGCAAATATAAAATTGTACAAAGGAATAGGTGATAGTTATTTTCAAAAACACTTACAATCCTTTCCTTCAGCATTGTATACATTATAACTATGATAATACCCATTCATTTAGTCATAACTGCACAAAGCCAAAAGCAGTAATTCTGAAATTAGTTCAACAGTAGAAGAAATTATTTTTTTTTTTTGCTAAAACCAAAGGACCGTCCTAAAAAAAATCATAACAATTAGAATTTATTTCCAACAATTCATATTTGTAATGAATCAAGTAATAGACTTGTGGGCATTTCACTTGTCCTATACATTCAGCCTAATATGATGAACGAATATCCATGATAAGCGAGTTTAATTATCATCTTAGTTCATACTAATAGTTATTTTGTGCATTTTTTGTACTTTGATATTTTTATTTCAGTGGATTCATAACACTACTTTATTCAATAACCACCATATACTTTGTGTCTGCCATCCCTTAACATATATGGTGGTGAATCCCCTCAAAGAACATAAGTTTATTTTTTTTAGAAACCTTTGTAGACCAGTATTTACAACTTAGCAAAGGATCCATGACTTCCGCTATCACTGCACTACTAGCAATGGTCAGTTACTCATACATATTATAACCCCCTTGCTGCGCTCAATCAAGCTAGGACAAGGGAGGACAAAGTTGATGATCAGCAGGTATACCTTCAGGGTTCTTTTAAAACCCTCAGCATCCCAAGCTTACAAGGATGGAGAGGTTGTAGGTACTACTAGAAACTATCGAAATCAAGCATGTTACTAACTCCCTTCCAACAGATTGCTAGGAAGCGAAGTTGCCAATAGGCTGCTTCAACCACGTGTGGTTTTGTTTTTTGACCTAAGGAGAAATGATGGAGATTGTATCGGTTAATTTGTTTACTTTGATCCGTGATACGAGTTAAGGTTAAGAAAAGAAAAGAATCATTTAAAAAATATGACACATAGCACATTAACTTAAAATCTTTTAAAAGGTTCATTCAAACGATATTAGAGATCTTTTACACGAATTTGGCATAATAGTATTTTGATTATTAAAGTAACATTTTATATCTCACAATAGGAATTTTTTCTTTTACTTCGGGCCCTTTAAGAACGGCTGCTTCAACCATATGTGTTTTTTTTTTTTTTTTACCTATGGAGAAATGATGGAGATTGTATCGGTTAATTTGTTTACTTTGATCCGTGATACGAGTTAAGGTCAAGAAAAGAAAAGCATCATTTTAAAAATATGACACAGCACATTAACTTGAAATCTTTTTAAAGGTTCATTGAAACGATATTTGAGATATTTTACACGAATTTGGCATAATAGGATTTTGATTATTAAAGTAACATTTTATATCTCACAATAGGATTTTTTTTCTTTTACTTCAGGCCCTTTAAGAACGGAGATGATTCTATACTTTCTGTGTCACTAGAAAAAATTGAGGCAATAGATTCTCTATTCACTAACTGAATCGACGTTTAAAAAAAAATCATTATTGATAGAATTTTCTATATAATTGAATATGAAACGAATAGGCTTTAGGTAAGCAACTGAGGAACGTGTTTTGATTGTTTTTTTTTTATTACCTCTATTATTAATATGCTTTATAAACCAAACTTCAATGGATGAAACATATACTTCTTTAAGACCTATATATTCTAACAAATTTTGAAGAATAAATAAAAACTTGCAAAAACTGATGAATATTATCCATTTGTCTTGTTGTGTTAGCCAAAAGTAACGACACATGTTAATTGCAGTTTAGCATAGAGTATATAAAAGATTCGTTCAGGACAAGGTAGTTACGTTTCAAATTACTGTGATAATATCCACTTTTAAAACATTGATGCTGAATGCAGATGCAGCAAATTTAAATTTACAATGGGATGGGGATGGTTTTACTGTTTTGCCTTGGATCATGAGGAAAATATTTTCTTTTTGTCTTCCCATTAAATTCATTTTTTTTTGGCTCACCATGATCCAAATGAATATACAAAATTAGCTCACCAAAATGAACTATAAAACAGCTATTAAGAGCATATGTGGTACCGTGATATTCATTACATAATGAGAAAAAACTGTTATGGTTTTATCAAAGGTTATAAAATGATAAGAGTGTTGATCAGTGTGGTTTATTTAAAGTGAATTGAAGTTAATTAAAATATCTAAATGTCTGCTCCAAATTCTCAGTGGTAGTTCGTTAAATGCTCCCAACGACCACATTTGAGAATAGATGATCTGACACTTAGAGTTTATCTAATTGTGATAGTGTTCTCATTATTATGAAATTGCATTAAGTACTAATGTGCATTTAGTTCAGGTTATTTATCACTAATTTATTAAGTTTATTTCTGTTTCCTTAATCTCTTTATAAAACAAAACAGTAAGAGCAGAATCTAATTATTTTATTTAAAATTCTGTCATCCAATGAATGATTCAAGAACTTAGAGGTAAATTAAATTTGATCAGCATTATAGTATCTTTCTCAGTAAAATTCAGTATTTTAGTCAGTGATAAAGTGAGGCAGTAAAGGAAATGTTTATGGGATTTCGAGTTCAGGAAAGGGAAAAGTACAATTGCTCTGGAGGAATTTTATACACGGTGAGAGGGTGAAGTAATAGTTGGCTTCGTGGGAAGTAACTAGAATATCACTAGAACAAGAATATGGTTCATCACAATATACCTACTTTTATGAAGGAAAACAAACTTTTCAAACCGGAAAGATCTTGAGTAAATTTGAAAAAGAAAAATCATTAATAAAAGAAATTTCTAAACAAAGTAAAATTAATGAATCAGTATGTTATCATGATCAAAACAGGGTTATTTATATTTGTATTCAAACATTGTTTTACCCAGAGTACAAGGGATCAAAACAAGATATCATTTTTAAATAACACAAAGAAGATTAATAGGTATGGATAATGATCAAAAGTTGCCTTCTTGAAAATATATTCATATATAAATATTTCCGATAATGTCTAATGACAAAAATATTTGGAAACTTCATGATTTATTGCGGAAAATTGATTAATAGAAACGATAAAATGGTATAAAATATTAATTTATATAAATGATGGAGGCTCCGATAATTGGAACACTCTAAAAGTGATCTTCATTAACTTCTAACCCTTTGTTTTACGTTTCCTGCTTGTACTATTCTTCTAAAACTAGCGATGCAAGTACATTGTGTACTTGGCCTCCTAGACTTTAATGGTAATAATAATAATACTATTGTAATCAACTTTTCCTATTGTTCTTATTATCTTTTTCTCTTTATTTGTATAATCCGCCAGTAACTGGGAAAGGGACATATCAATAGGAAGGTGATGAAGACCATATCATTCACAATTAGTCTTTAATATATCACAACACACTATAAAAGTACAGATAATACATATAAAGTATGAAACACTATCACAATGTTAGTGTGCACAAAGTAATGGTCACTTTTGTACAAAACATTTTCAATTACGTGGAGTTAAGTTTATCACATCCTTCGACTCAACCGGTTTCGAACAGTGAGAATGTTTTCTGCTCATTGTCAAGAGTGAAAAGAAATGCAGGTGTTGTTTTGATGGCTTATATACGGAGTCCTGCTTCGACATTCCATCTTTAGTGGTAAAGAACCGCCCTAGGGTGGAGACCATTAATCCTAGGAGGTAGTGGCCTCTGCCTAGCCAGCGTGTTTGGTGGGATTATTGACTCTGGTTCTGTCAGGAGATAATCCATTTTTTGGCCAGCGTTTTTGGTGGGATTATTGACTCTGGTTCTGTCAGGATATAATCCATGTTTTGACCTTCGGCTATATCAGTCCTGTCATAGTTGTTATTGCCTGGACTATTGTTGGTGGTGGACCTTAAACATGCTGGCAATAAGGTCCCTACTTGTGTGGTGTTGAGGTTAGGTCTTTGTTGTTGAATGAAAAGATCTTCCATTATCCGGAGACGTCTGCTGTCAGGGGCATGGCCGATGATGGTTACATTTTCCACTATATGCTCCCTTGTTATCTTGAAATTATGTTTTTGGAGGCAATGCATTTTTATTGCACGCTGTTGCACGTGGCAAGGTAATCTCTTAGAAAGACGCATCGTCGTCATCCCGATGTAGGTGCCAGGACATTTCTGGACAGGGCATTTATATCGGTACACTACGTTTGTCTTCTTCAAGTCATCTTGCATAGCAGGGGCAGGGTTGTTTTTCATTATCAGGTGTCGTGTTTTTGCTGATTGGTAATAAATTATGAGGTTGATTTCAGTATCTTCTGCCGTGACAAAAACGTTGTTTTTTTTTATATTTTGCAAAGTCTTTTCTTCTTCTTTGTGTTTATGCTCATAATGCCTTTATAGTATAGATTTATTTTTGCTGGTGTGTTGGTATCATTAGGGCCTTCATTCTGGTACCATTTTTCGATTTCTTTCTTGATCTGCCGATTAATGTACTTATTCGTTGAGCCATTATTCACCGGAATTTTAGTAATTCTATCAAGTTCCTCGTGGGTGCCTCTCCATGAAGAACAGTGAGAAATGGCTCTCCGAATAAAAGCCTTTATGGTGGCAGTTTTATACCGACTAGGGCACTCGCTGTCACCATTCAGACATAGGCCAAGATTTGTTAGGTTTACGTACATCGAGGTATTAAAGCTATTATTGCTTCTTT
>NW_027171712.1:100000-102500 GCF_036898095.1 Palaemon carinicauda
ATAGTAAAATGAAATATTCCTAAATTTCCAATTGTTTTTATATATTTTTTTTTATTTTTGGATACTTAAATTATTGGGTATTCGTAAATTCAAAATTATTTTATAATTTGTTGTTAGGGCACTGAAATGGTCAAATACAAAGTTTTCAAGAATAATCCTTTAATACTGAATAATTCCAGAGCCAATAAGTTAGAGCTTATGCACCTCAACATTTCGGTCAACAGTGGAATACTCCATGTGATGAAATTTCAAGAGACATTAGATCGATGGTCCTTAAGCCTAAAAGCGAGGTATTCCTCTCTCCGTTTGGCCACAAACACTTATTCCTTATACTTCGAAATAGATGGAACTTTAGTGAGGCTTTTTGAATGTCATTATAAATTTTTTCGCTTTAAATTGACTCAGAATTTTGATGCTAATAGGTATGGAAATATTTGTGTGCGAGTGTGAGGGGGTGTTTTTATTGTACAACTAATACCTATATCCCCGGTGTTTGATATATCAGTTAGATAGTTTAAGAGAGGTTTTTGAAGCATAAATAACCCTTTTATAACCCTGTCCCAATCCTATATGATATGCCTTTCCAAGGTCAGGCTATGAACAAATGAATCAGATGAGCTAAGTTTTTTTATCAGTATTTCAACCATTAAAATAGAAATAGAATAGAATATCAGAGACTAAATTATTCTAGTTATATGAGTTTCCAACTCGCTTCTCGTCAGCTTATACTTTGCAAAAACTCGTGAAAACAAAATGGACTCCTACGAATTTTGTATGGATTTTATTCAATGAAGTTCCCCGGCAAGGCCTTGTTGATGAATATTATGCATTTGTAGCGTCAGTATTCTCGTTACCGTGAAACGGAATATTTCATTTAATTCAACAGTGAGAAAAGTTATCTCTCACACTTTCATCGTGCATTTTAATGCATATCTCTGCTGAGCTTATGTGTGTGTCAGCTGAAAAATCTTTGGTGAAGTGTAGTGCGAAATATTGTTTCCTACTGAAATGGGAGTATATTCCCATCATAATTTATGTTCTGTTCCTTTGTTTGGTTTAGATAAGGGTTACGAAGTAGGTATAAAAGAATAATGTAGTCTAGACTCTAGATGGTATATTTCTATCGGTTTTAATATGAAAATTATGTTATGAATAAAATCCCTGTTGTAATATGTTCTGTTTTAGATATAAAAAGCATTCTTTGGAGGGTCAATAGCCATCAGGAGATTTAATTTCAAAATAATATTATGAATATAATTTGGTTTATTAACACATATCCATTGATCCAATACAAAAGAATATACTTTGCTGAGATTTTGTTAAGGTCTAACACGATATTATGCACCCATCAAGTAGTGGAATAAATCGAAGCAGGAATTTCGATAATGAATTTTACTTGGTTATAAACGTACATTTAGTAATAACTTAAGGAATATATCATATAATCCTATGATATTTTAACATATGTTTAGGATATAAAGAAGTAAAGCAAAGTATGCATATTTCAAACCCTATTTAATTAATGTGATCAAATTATCATCAGTGACGTTTGTAAACCACTGGAAAAGAGTCCCCAGGAGATATTCGTTCTTTTAGTAGTAAATTATTGTGGAATATCGTATTCAGATTGATTGAGGAAGATATGGTATGAGTAGAAATATCATGCAAAATTGTAATACCTTGATTCTCTTACATCAAAATGATATAGGAGTAGTACTTATAAGACTGCGTTCGCCCACATCCTATTGTGTCAGGAAACCAGCGTCATATTATTATTATTATTATTATCATTATTATTATTATTATTATTATTATTATTATTATTATTATTATTATTATTATTATTATTATTATTATTATTATTATTATTATTATTATTAGTTTGAAAAGCAGGATGTTATAAGGTAAAGGGCTCCGTCATATAAATATATATATGTATATATATATATATATATATATATATATATATATATATATATATATATGTATATATATGTATATATATACATATATATATATATATATATACACACATATATTATATATATATACATATATATATATATATATATATATGTGTGTGTGTGTGTGTGTGTGTGTATGTATATATATATAAATTTCATAGTATGGAGAGGGGAAAAGTAGTTCAAAATATAATTTTTATTCCCAACATTTCGTGATTCTTAATCGTATTGTCCAGGACTACAAAAAAGACATATGCAAAAGGATTAGGAAACAGTTAAAATTTTCTATAAATTCATTCAAAACCATCAAATTCAGTTAAATTTTTAATGAAAATTAAAAGAAAGAAAAATATATACATCAGGCAAAATAGTGGAACCAACCTCGCAGAATCATAGTGAGAAACTGTATGTCAACAAGAGTTAGAAAACAAACCAAAGGAAGCTATGACAAATATAATTGAATGGAAGAAGTTTGGGTATTTAACCAAGGAACGGGTCGTCTGATCAATATGGATTCAAGAAGAGGTAAGTCATGG
>NW_027171712.1:112500-117500 GCF_036898095.1 Palaemon carinicauda
TAATAATAATAATAATAATAATAATAATAATAATAATAATAATAATAATAATTAATAATAATAATAATAATAATAATAATAATAATAATAATAATAATAATAATAATAATAATAATAATAATGAAATTATTTTTTTAACACTTAAATCACAGCGAAAGCAATAATGTTAACTTAGAGCTTAATGTGTTTTTATTTTTTTTTTTATTCATTAAAAATGACTCCTGATGCCTTTCCTTAATGACAAGTCTCGATATTAATGGCATATATTTTGTAAAAGTCAATGTTGCTCTCATTACTTGTTTGTTTCAATTTACGTCATCACCGAACAAGGTTATTATCATTTATGGAGATTATGAAGGGCAAAGAGGCTGCTATTTCATAAATAAATCATTCAATGTTTATAACCTGATCATAACCATTGCCTTAGAGAGAGAGAGAGAGAGAGAGAGAGAGAGAGAGAGAGAGAGAGAGAGAGAGAAAATAGTCATTTTAAATGCTTGTTCGTCAGCATCATTAAAAATCTTTAAATATGTAAATAAAGCCTTTTGACCTTCACTGTGCGTAACTAGATACACGTTACGAAACCCCATTATCATCAAGCTTACTTTTTTGCTTCAAAACAATTTAAAACGTACAACAGATAACAAACTATCACAAAAACTTATCAAATTACATTTGAAAACTTTTTTTTTTCCAAACGTCGGAAAAAAAGTTGCATCCAAAGTAGATATAAAAAAGCTATCAATTTCTTTTTCGGCATTCTCGAGCCTTTTTTCATTCCCGTTTCAAAGACACCCTTTGAAAGCTGCTTATGAATATCTGTCCTCAGAGTTATCATGCATCCAGTTTTATCGTTCATTCTACGACAAATGCTTCTGATATTCTCAGAGGAAGAGGATGGTGTGGAATTCTTAACACAGTACAATGCACTTGCAATGGTAGCTAGCACACGTGTATCAAATCAGAGGCTTTGAATTAAAATTCATGAAGGAAATCATTCCTATTCATGAAAAAATAAAACTCACAAAGGGAAGTAGGAATTATGCAATCCTAGTGAGAGCTGATTAGATGTACTGTACAAATGAAAGATACACTGCTATGATACTTATATTGTCATTAAAATACGGCGCACTAGGATAATATTACCTAATATATATATATATATATATATATATATATAAAATATATATATATATATATATATATATATGTATGTATGTATGTATGTATATGTAGAAATCACGAAAGCTGACACGTGATGAATATAAAATGTATTATAGCCACAAAAGGAAAAAGACTTGATTGGAGTTAGTACTTCCATCCACTCAAGACATTATCAAACTCAGCAATGAGAATACATATACAAAGACATCGTATTTATTCAGGAGAAGGGGATTCAACAGCTGTTAGATTCTTAATAATTCCGGAGAAGTCATATTTTAGATAAAAGGTTAATACTGGATTAACGGAAAACTGACCTGGGCTTAGATTCAAATTTCTACCTTAAGTATAGGAGATTGAAAATGATTCAACAATATTCCTTTGGAAATAGTTATTTATATGGATTACTTTTTCCGCCTTTGACCAACCAATTCTGTGACTTGACCCTAACCAGTGGGAGGCCAAGGCATTATTAAGAGAACCCCTGGAGACGGCCACCTGATGCTGTTTTAATCTGACTGGTATACTTTTTGATGTTTGGCCGACATAAAATAGGTTACACTCTGAACGAGGAATACTATATATATTACATTATTATCATTTATATATATATATATAAATATATATATTCAAATAAGCCATATATATTTTTGATACATTAATGTCTGGATTCTCTTAACGACCTCGGGATCAGAGCCCCAGGTGAAATCACACAAAGACAAGAGCTTGGGTCCGGCTGGGAATCGAACCCTGGTCGGCAAGCTTGTATAGACAGTGACTAAGCCACTTGGCCACGAAGAAAGATAAAAGTCAATGACAA
The DNA here is from genome assembly GCF_036898095.1 of Palaemon carinicauda. Classification (NCBI taxonomy): domain Eukaryota; kingdom Metazoa; phylum Arthropoda; class Malacostraca; order Decapoda; family Palaemonidae; genus Palaemon; species Palaemon carinicauda. Next base: position 114,482 of record NW_027171712.1, read on the forward strand.
TTCTTCTGTACTTATATCTGTCGAATTCAGGTATTTTGTATTTAGAATTGAAATTAACCCATCTTCACCATCGTAGTTAATTGGTAGTTTGTTACTTGACATTCAATTAATGATAAATTTTGCACATTTAGACGTGTTTTTCATATTCAAATAAGCCATATATATTTTTGATACATTAATGTCTGGATTCTCTTAACGACCTCGGGATCAGAGCCCCAGGCGAAATCACACAAAGACAAGAGCTTGGGTCCGGCCGGGAATCGAACCCTGGTCGGCAAGCTTGTATAGACAGTGACTAAGCCACTTGGCCACGTGAATATGGATTATCCTCGTCCCAGGGAATTTCTTTCTCTCAAAACGTCGGTCGACGATTAAAACTTCACGAGCAGAACTATCGGTATTGATCAGATGTTTCAAAAGTTCTCTTTCGGTTAAAAAAAAAAAAAAAAAAAAAGTGCAGGAGAGAAACAAAAAACCAATCCCAAAATATATCGCATCCAGCTGCTTTCGAGACCAAATTCTTTGTGCGAACTTTTATTTATTTTTAATTGTATCTAACTTCAGAGGAATTGCTTTTTTTTTCCTTATTTTCTTGAGCCAATAACAACTACAAAGAAGTCTGTGGTGACCACAGGTAGATAACACACGTGCATACAAACAAACACACATAAAAACACACACACGTAATGAAAACACACACACACACACACACACACACACATATATATATATATATATATATGTTTATATGTACATATATAAATTTATATATATATATATATATATATGTATACATAAATATATATATATATATATATATATTCTATGTATACATATATATATATGTATATATATATATATATATATATGTATATATATATATATATATATATATTTATATATATATATATATATATATGTATATATATATACATATATATATATATATATATATATATTTATATACGGATTGTCTGGTAGATTTACATAAATTTGTTATTTCATTGTAGGTAGTAAGTTGGCCAGGGCACCAGTCGCCCGTTGGGATGCTACCGCCAGAGACTTAAGGGGTCCTTTGACTGGCCAGACTGTACTACATTGGATCCTTCTCTCTGGCTACGGTTCTTTCTCTCTGCCTACACAGACACCGAATAGTCTAGCCTATTCTTTAAATATTTTTCCTCTGTCCTCATACATTTGACAACACAGATTACCAAACAATTCTTCTTCACCCAAGAGGGGGTAAACTACTGCACTGTAATTGTTCAGTTGCTGCTTTCCTCTTGGTGAGGGTAAGAGAGACTCTTTAGATATGGTAAGCAGCTCTTCTACAAAGACACTCCAAAATCAAATCATAGTTTCTATAGTCCTTAGGTAGCGCCATAGTCTCTGTAACATGGTCTTCCACTGTCGTGGGTTAGAGTTCTCTTGCTTGAGGGTACACTCGGGCACACTGTTCTATATAGTTTTTCTTCCTCGTGTTTTGTTGAAGTTTTGATATTATTGTTTATATATGAAATAATTATTTTATTGTTTTTACTCTTCTTAAAATATTTCTTTCGCTTGTTTCTTTTCCTCACTGGGCTATTTTCCCTGTTGGGGCACCTGGGCTAATAGTATTCTGCTTTTCAACTAGGGTCGTAGCTTGGCTTTTAATAATAATAATAATAATAATAATAATATAGGAAATAGGTTGGCTAGGGCACCAGCCACCCATTGAGATACTACCACTATTGAGTTATGGCATATATTGACTAGCCAGACAGTACTACATTAGATCCTTCTCTCTGGTTAAGGCTTATTTTCCCTTTGCTTACACATACACCGAATATTCTTGCCTATTCTTTACATATCATCCTTTGTCCTCATACACCTGACAACACTGACATTACCAAACAATTTTTCTTAACCCAAAGCGTTACTATATAGTAATTGTTCAGTGGCCAATTTCCTCTTGCTAAGGGGAGAAGAGACTCTATAGCTATGGTAAGCAGCTGTTCTAGGAGAAGGAAACTCCAAAATCAAATAATGTAGTCTAGACTCTAGATGGTATATTTCTATCGGTTTTAATATGAAAATTATGTTATGGATAAAATCCCTGTTGTAATATGTTCTGTTTTAGATATAAAAAGCATTCTTTGGAGGGCCAATAGCCATCAGGAGATTTAATTTCAAAATAATATTATGAATATAATTTGGTTTATTAACACATATCCATTGATCCAATACAAAATAATATACTTTGCCGAGATTTTGTTAAGGTCTAACACGATATTATGCACCCATCAAGTAGTGGAATAAATCGAAGCAGGAATTTCGATAATGAATTTTACTTGGTTATAAACGTACATTTAGTAATAACTTAAGGGATATATCATATAATCCTGTGATATTTTAACATATGTTTAGGATATAAAGAAGTAAAGCAAAGGAGGGACTAGAGTAAATGCCTTAATTAATGAGATTCTCCGGTGGATTAAAGTATTAAAAATTTTGGGGAGGTCTATCGAGTGCTCTGTAAAAGTACCATTCTGATCAAGTATTTAGTATGGGAGATATTTACGAAAAACACACTATATTTTGCCTGAAATGCATGGTAGTTCTCTTTTTTATCACTTTTTAGATGTTTTGTCCATTAGGCATTATGTCTGTTAGGCATTTTGTCCGTGTTGAAGGATTAGGCATTTTGTCCTTAGGCATTCTGTCCTTAGGCATCATGTCATTAGGCATTCTGTCTGCTCACTGTATATATATATATATATATATATATATGTATATATATATATATATATATATATATACATATATATATATACATTTCATAGTATGGAGAGGGAAAAAGTAGTTCAAAATGTAATTTTTATTCCCAACATTTCGTGATTCTAAATCGTATTGTCCAGGACTACAAAAAAGACGTATACAAAAGGATTAGGAAACAGTTAAATATTTTTATAAATTCATTCAAAACCATCAAAATCAGTTAAATTTTTAATGAAATTTAAAAGAAAGAAAAATATAT
>NW_027171713.1:2500-10000 GCF_036898095.1 Palaemon carinicauda
ATTCGTATTCCCCATTAAAAAAATGTTTTTGGTACTTTGTCTGATTGCATTTTCTAAAGGTGGGTGAGCCAATATATATATATATATATATATGTGTGTGTGTGTGTGTGCGTGCATGTGTTTGTATCCTCTCTTCCTCCAGAATGATCTATGAAGACAGTTCTCCTTGTCAGCCCAACATTCATTTTATTCTGAGAATTAATTAAACTTAATAATTAATTAAAAATTGTTGAGATTTATGAAATTAATTAGCAGTTTATCAGAACATCAAATGACATTTAGCAATTAATGTGAAATGTTTTTCCATAGTTTGAAATAAGAGTTTAATTAATTCTCTCAATATTTAGTAATATAAGAAAAAAATACCTTTGTTGAACCAACCCTCCATTATGAAATAAGTGTGTTTAATTAAAGTAACTTGTAGACATTTAATTTAGGCGACTTTTTATATATATTAGGAAGTGATAGAAGTCTAATAAAACCCAATTTAAAGGCATGAATATCTTGGCATGAGTTTTTTTTATATGGTCTGATCTTGAAGAGAGAATGGAGCCCGTAAGATGTAAGATGGATGACCTCTGTGTATATTGGTGCCTTGTTTTGCTAGATGGGATCGACGTGATGCTGATGAGCCTTGTATTCAGGTGCAGGAACTGTGAGATTAGATGTGTGGATTACTAACATGTTGGATCCCGTTCTATCGCCCTCAGTCCCACCTAGCCTCAAATGGGTACTGACACCTTTTATTACATAGTATATATATGTTAGTGTGTGTTTATATGTATGCATAAACAATAACAAATGGAGCCTTTTCTAGTCCACTGAAGGACAAAGGCCTCAGACATGTCTTTATTCTTGTCTGGACTTTGGCCAATTTTCATCACCACACTGGCCAGTGCAGATTTGTGATGGTGGGAGTCTTGTCTGATCGCTCACGGCCCCAACTTAGTATGTGTGTCCCTAACCAGTAAGGATTTGTTGATCATGGCTATACATAAACACATTTTACCACGTAAAGGTATCCCCACTCAGAAAGGGTATATATATATATACGTGTGTGTTTATATATATATATATATATATACGTGTGTGTTTATATATACATATATATATATAGTACTGTATATATATATATATATATATACGTATATATATATATAGATATATACAGTACTGTATATATATATATATATATATACGTGTGTATATATATATATATATATATAGTACTATATATATATATATATATTATATATATATATATATATATATATTATGTATATGCAAAAGTGTCTATATACACACACATACCTCCAGTTAACCATCGACAAATAAACATCAGAATTTAACTCTAGATCTGATAAGGAAAACAACTGAAAAAAAAACTATTGATATTTAAACTTTGCTTAAAAATGAACCCATCCACCTCAACCCTACTTTCAACCCCTTCGAAAAAATGCAATAGAAAAAATCTAGTCCTTTTCAACCTCAATTGGAGAGTCGCTTCCTATCTGCTCTAACATTCACCAAGCTTTAATGGACTGATTTACCAACATTTGGGGGAAGCAAGGGATATTTTTTTTGTGTGTGTGGGGGAAAGTGTGGGAGGGAGAGTGGGAGGGAGATTGTGGGGGAGAGTGTGGGGAGGGCGTGGGTGTGGGAGTGGGAGAGATGTGGGATGGAGTGTTTGTGTGGGGAGTTGTGGTTTATACTTGTTTTTGATTTGGTAATTTCATGTATAGGAGGATATATATATATATATATATATATATATTTATATATATATATATATATATATATATTTATATATATATACACACACATATTTAGACGTGGCTGAGTAGCTAAGTCACTGGAACCTAAGTTTTTTGGGCCCGAGTTCGATTCCCCGGCTGACTAGATAGACAACAAAAAGAAAAAATCATTTTGGATATTTAATCAAGTCTTAATCAATTAAACCTTAAAAATCTTATATTAGTAACAAATCTACCAACGTAAGCACATACACAATACACACACGAGAGTATACACACAGACAAGTGTATTCATTCCCATTCATAATGACTAACACGTGTCATTCATGTTTATTCAGACCAGGTGAATTTTTACGTTGATACAAAAGATAGTTATTTTGGTTCTGGATCCTTTTCTCTCATTGGCTGATCAGATCATTCATCAGTTTGGGGATCAAAGTAAACAGGGTAGGCATTATAATGAGGATGTGGGAGTGGAGAGAGAGAGAGAGGAGAGAGAGAGAGAGGAGAGAGAGAGAGAGAGAGAGAGAGAGAGAGAGAGAGAGAGAGAAGGTATGGTCATGGGCTCTTGATTTCTAAAGAGGTAATAAATTAGTTTAGGCCCTAAATGATGAAATAAGAGAGAGAGAGAGAGAGAGAGAGAGAGAAGAGAGAGAGAGAGAGAGAGAGAGAGAGAGAGAGAGAGAGAGAGAGAGAGAGTATAGTAGAGTTTAAACTAGAATTATTAAGTAATGTTTTCTACCTTTTTCTCAGAGAGAGAGAGAGAGAGAGAGAGAGAGAGAGAGAGAGAGAGATGTCCCACATTTGAATATATATATCAACTCATAAACCAAATAGCCAATCCCTTTAACTTCAACATCCCATATACTTTAGAGTAAGTTATATTCTCTCTACGACTGTCAGTTAATCAACATGTGTATTAAGGTACCCTGAAGGTCAGTTATTTAGATAAGGTCAAAGCAGGTCACCCTTCTATGTGCTTGATAGTAGCAGGTCAAAGAAGGTCACCCTTCCATCTGCTTGAAAGTAGCAGGGCAAAGAAGGTCACCCTTCTATGTGCTTGAAAGTAGCAGGTCAAAGGTCAACCTAATCCAATTAAGGATTTGCTTTGAAGGTTGACCTTTTTTGAACACAGGACATTTACAGTCCAGTTGAATTGATTTAGTTTTTATGCAACACTAAAACCCACTCGTCTGTTTGTCCGTGCATCTGTCCATCACGATTTTTGACCACGATAACATTCATATAAAAATGCTTTTAAATTTGTTTTTGGTCATTTTTATCATATGCTTAAAAAGCATACAAATGCTTAATGTTTTGGCTGATAATGCTCCATTGTTAGTGAAAGCAAAAAATTGCTTTCCATTGATATACTGAAAGCAAAAAGTGCTTGTCATTTTATATAATTCAAAAGTTAAAAAATTATTCTTTTTAGATTTTTATTATTGCAACAAAAGTATTATTTCATTTATAACTTTTTTAAACTCAGACTGTTTAATTAGCTATTGGAATAGAATAACAAGTTATTCATATGTAAATTTTTCAAATGTTGTATCGTGTATTTTCTATGTTTATTTTATAATTTTATATCTTTATATATTAAACGACATAAAATAGTCATTCCATAAGGATATTACTATTATTATTATCATTATTATTATTATCATTATTATTATTATTACTTGCTAAGCTGCAACTCTAGTTTGAAAAGCAAGATGCTATAAGCACAGGGGCCCCAACAGGGAAAATAGCCCAGTGAGGAAAGGAAACAAGGAAGAATAATATATTTCAAGAACAATGACATTTAAATAAATATTTCTTATATAAACTATGAAAACTTTAAACAAGAGGAAGAGAAACGAGATAGAATAGTGTGCTCGAATATACCCTCAAGCAAGAGAACTCTAACCCAAGACAGTGGAAGACCATGGTACAGAGGCTATGGCACTACCCAAGACTAGAGAACAATGGTTTGATTTTGGAGTGTCCTCCTAGATGAGCTGCTTACCATAGGTAATGAGTCTCTTCTATCTTTATCAAGAGGAAAGTGGCCACTGAAGAATTAGAGTATAGTAGTTAACCCTTTGGGTGAAGAAGAATGGTTTGGTAATCTCAGTGTTGTCAGGTGTATGAGGACAGAGGAAAGTAATTAAAACACTCTACGGGAAGGCCCCACCTTTGTCCCTTACGTGGAGCACTGTAGGCGTTAATTAGGCGTCTACTTAACTACATTCCATCATTCTTTTGTTTTCCATCTCGCTGCCTAACCTCTTCTACCTTTACTTCTCTGGGGTTTCCCTTCAACTACACTATGGCACTGAAAGGCCTTCCTGGTCCCAACACAAGGTCAAATAACTAAATTCGTGTAAATTCAAACCATATACACAACATGAACTAACGTCGTGAAGGAAGTTTAACATGGGACCACGGTATCTTTCCATTTGATAAGTTACCATCCTCAACCCTGTCAGTAGGTTTATCAATCATGGATTATGAAAAGAAACTTTATCCCATTTAACAGGTGAATCAGCTAACTCGAAGTCCTTCAGTAATGATGTGTTGTAGCCATATTGGTGAAAAGATCAGGGAATCAGAATGCTTACATTATCTGGAGCCACCCATCTGGTCAGAAGGTACAGATGAATGGGGAAACCTATACTCAATTTTCTTAAGCGAGGCAGATTTGCACCGACTCGCAGCGGTGCCCTTTTAGCTCGGAAAAGTCTCCTGCTATCTGATTGGTGAGAATCATTTTGTCCAACCAATCAGCGAGCAGGAAACGTTTCCGAGCTAAAAGGGCAGCACTCATGCGAGTCGGTGCAAATCTGCCTCACTAGAAAGAATTGACTATAGAATTTAAATGATTCGCTGCAATATGGTGGAATTATAGAAGTAATTATATTGTTCGAATCACCATTTGTCATCTCCAAACATTTTCTGTCTCCTGAATAAGATCTTAATGAAGCTGTCATTGTTATGGTTTTGTGGGATCCCAAATGAGCATATAGAAAAATGATAATACAAATCATTAAAAACGAAATATGATAAAAGGGCACCGCTGCGAGTCTGCAAATGCGCCTCATTAAAAAAGACTGAACATAGATTGTTAGATATAATATGCAATATATACATCTCCTTTATGTAATAAATAGCAACTATCTGATTATATATATCTATATATATATATATATATATATATCTTTATATCTATATCTATATTATATATATACACACACACACACTATATATATATATATATATATGTGTGTGTGTGTGTGTGTGTGTGTGTGTATTCCGTTCATGCTAAGCTCACCTTGCCCCTCGGGTAAGGGGAGAGGGATTAATCATACCCTGGTGAGAGGAGTGTGCGTGTTTGTGAATATCTATCTAGATATTTAGCTGTCTCTTTGACGGGTTGCGTATGCTCGTGTATAAGGTAGATATGATGTATAGATAGATAGATGGATAGATAACCTTTCTGAGTGGGGATACCTTAACATGTGAAAGGGTTTGTGTATCACCATGATCAGCAAAACTATACTAGTCAAGGCCACCCTTACTAGGTTGGTTTGCTGTGAGCGATCAGAAAAAAATCTCCCACTATCACCAGTCCAAACCGGTGATGAAAACTGACCAAACCCCAGATATGAATAAAGACATGTCTGGGGCCTTTGTCCTGCAGGGGACTAGAAACAGCTGCATTTGTTGTTATTTTGGACGTTATAATAAAATAACTTGATATAAAAGCATCATTATATATATATATATATATATATGTATATATATATATATATATATATATATATCTCTCTCTCTCTCTCTCTCTCTCTCTCTCTCTCTCTCTCTCTCATAATTATAATAAGTTATTTTCTAACATATTTGACAAGCTTCAAAATATGACCCAAGTTGAGCAACTACTTAATTAATGAGATCTTCTTTTCCACTGGACTGAACTAATTCCTATAATGATATATATATATAAGGGACTCTATAAACATTTTTAATCCTGTTATAGAATCTAATTTTAGGATGACATTATTAGTAATATCATTATCATGACCTACCTTTAAGGGTCAAAATCTAAATTAATTAGAAGACAGGAGTCAATAAAATGAAGAAGCCATCATTCAAAATCCCTTCTATTTCTCTATTTTTATTCCCTTAAAATATTCGTAAATAATTTCTTTTTGTGATTTTTATTTCCTTCATAAAAATTTCATCTCCTTTTCTCTTTATATTTCCCAAAAACTTCACTTTCTTTATCAGTATTTTCTTCTAAGTTTTTCCCTTCCCCCCAAAAAAAAAACCTTTTTCACACTTTCTATTTCCCTAATCAGTATTTTCTAAGTAAAGCTCTTTCCTAAAATATTCTTTTTATCTTTATATTTCCCTAAAAATTCCTTTCTCTAATCTGTTTTTTCCAAGTAAAATTCTTCCCTAAAAATCCTTCTCTGTTTCTTTTTCCCTTTCCTTAAAAAATTCCTTTTTCTAATCAGTGTTTCCTAAGAATATTTCTTTCCTAAAAATCCTTCTCGTTTTCTCTTCCTATTTCACTAAAAAAATTCCCTTTTCTATTTAGCTTTTTCTAAGTAAAGTGCTTTCCTAAAATTCTCTCTTTTTCTCCTTTCAATTCCCTGAACTTTAGTAATCAGTATTTTCAAAGTAAAGTTTATTCATATAATGCCTTCTCTTTCTCTTTCCATTTCCCTAAAAATATCCCTTTTCTAATCAGTGTTTTCTAGCTAAAGTTCTTTCCTAAAAATCCTTCTTATTTTCTTTCCATGTCCCTAAAAGATTCCCTTTTCTAATCAGTATTTTCTAAGTAAAGTTCTTTCCTAAAACTCCTTTTTTCTTTCCATTTCCCTAAAAAATTCCCTTTTCTAATAAGTATTTCTAAGTAAAGTTATTTCCAAAAAGTCCTTCTCTTTCTCTTTCCTTTTTCAGTATTTTCTAAGTAGAGTTCTCTCCTAAAAATCGTCATTTTCTCTTTCCATTTCCCTAAAATGTTTCCTTTTCTGATCAGCATTGTCTAAGTTATTTCCTACAATTCCTTCTCTTTCCCTCTTTCCACATCCTTAAAATATTCACTTTTCAAATCAGTATTTTCTAAGTAAAGTTCTTTCATAAAAATCCTTCTCATTCTCTCTTTCCCTTTCCCATAAATTCCCTTTTCTAATCAGTATTTTCTACGTAAAATTCTTCCATAAAAATCCTTCTCATTCTCCTTCCATTTCCTAAAATAATTTCCTTTTTCTAAGTAAAGTTCTCTCCTAAAAATCCTTCTCATTATTCCCCTAAATTCACTCCTCAGAATAAACAGGACTCCATCCAACAGTGTCAACAAAAACGTTAAAATTAATTTCACGACATGACAGAGGACCTTCTCGCCTCCCGTGTTTACACTAACAGCTCTTCTGTCTTTTTTCAGATGAATTCTTGGCCCAAACATTCAGGGAAGGACGTCTTTGAGGACTAGATTTCCAAGGGGCCAAGTAGTTTAATGTTTATATATATATATATATATATATATATATATTCCCTCGTATAAGAGGAGGATACATAAAGGTTTGCGTATCTGTACTATACTAAATTTTTTTTAATGAGGCGCATTTGCACTGACTCGCAGAGGTGCCCTTTTAGCTCGGAAAAAGTTTCCTGCTCTCTGATTGGTTAGAATCATCTGGTCCAACCAATCAGCGATCAGGAAACTTTTCCGAGCTAAAAGGGCAGCACCCCTGCGAGTCGG
>NW_027171713.1:15000-20000 GCF_036898095.1 Palaemon carinicauda
TAAAAATATTTCGAAAGTTCAATGAAACCGTATATTAAGAATATCCTTTTTATGTTCTGTATTAAAATATATTTTGATAAATCTCTTTCTCTCTCTCTCTCTCTCTCTCTCTTCTCTCTCTCTCTCTCTCTCTCTCTCTCTCTTTTATGATGCTACGACGTACTTGAATTGGTTGTTTTTAAACGTGAAGCTACGTTGGGCCAATATAGCTCCATTTATATCGAAAAAAAAAATTTCAAAATATTTTATAGGAATAGCAGTGGAGCGTTAAGCCTTTTCAATTTCCAATCATTCTCAAAGTAATATATATATATATATATATATATATACAGTACATATAAAATGTAAAGAAACCTCGTACAATAAATCAGTCCTCTGAAGAAGTATCACGAAACTAGTCAGGACTTAATATTATATTTCATATTTTCATTTTCCCTGTGGTTCTTTTGCCTCTGAGCATCACGTTTCCCTGTGATTATTATTATTATTATTATTAATATTATTATTATCATTATTATTATTAATTATTATTATTATTATTATCATTATTACTATTACTATTATTATCATTATTATTATTATTATTAATTATTAATTAATTATTAATTATTATCAATTATTAATAATTATTATTATCCTTATCATTACCATTATTCTTATTATTATTATTATTATTATTATTATTATTATTATTATTATCATTATTATTATATATATATATTATATATATATATACACGACAACAACAACAAATGCAGCCATTTTCAATCCACTGCAGGACAAAGGCCTAAGAAATGTCCTTTTCCGTATCTGGGGTTTGGCCATTTCATTACTACGCTGGCCAATGCTCACAGCACACCAACCTAGTGTGGGTGGCCTCCTGGGTTAACGACGAATTCGTTTACCGTCAGTCTGGGGACTTTGAACTCATAAGTGTTCAACGTCCTGATTCGGGTATGTTTAATTTTATATTCTTTGGAATCAGGAATATTCAGTCTTTTGATTCTTTGGAATCAGGAATATTCAGTCTTTTGATTCTTTGGAATCAGGGGTATTCAGTCTTATGGTTCTTTGGAATCAGGAATATTCAGTCTTTTGATTCTTTGGAATCAGGGGTATTCAGTCTTATGGTTCTTTGGAATCAGGAATATTCATTCTTTTGATTCTTTGGAATCAGGAATATTCAGTCTTTTGATTCTTTGGAATCAGGGGTATTCAGTCTTATGGTTCTTTGGAATCAGGAATATTCAGTCTTTTTGGCTCTTTGGAATCAGGAATATTCAGTCTTGATTTTTTGGAATCAGGAATATTCAGTCATTTTGACTCTTTGGAATCAGGAGTGTTCAGTCTTTTGATTCTTTGGAATCAGGAATATTCAGTCTTTTGATTCTTTGGAATCAGGAATATTCAGTCTTTTGATTCTTTGGAATCAGGGGTATTCAGTCTTATGGTTCTTTGGAATCAGGAATATTCAGTCTTTTTGGCTCTTTGGAATCAGGAATATTCAGTCTTGATTTTTTGGAATCAGGAATATTCAGTCATTTTGACTTTGGAATCAGGAGTGTTCAGTCTTTTGATTCTTTGGAATCAGGAATATTCAGTCTTTTGATTCTTTCGAATCAGGAATATTCAGTCTTTTGATTCTTTGGAATCAGGGGTATTCAGTCTTATGGTTCTTTGGAATCAGGAATATTCAGTCTTTTTGGCTCTTTGGAATCAGGAATATTCAGTCTTGATTTTTTGGAATCAGGAATATTCAGTCATTTTGACTCTTTGGAATCAGGAGTGTTCAGTCTTTTGATTCTTTGGAATCAGGAATATTCAGTCTTTTGATTCTTTCGAATCAGGAATATTCAGTCTTTTGATTCTTTGGAATCAGGGGTATTCAGTCTTATGGTTCTTTGGAATCAGGAATATTCAGTCTTTTTGGCTCTTTGGAATCAGGAATATTCAGTCTTGATTTTTTGGAATCAGGAATATTCAGTCATTTTGACTCTTTGGAATCAGGAGTGTTCAGTCTTTTGATTCTTTGGAATCAGGAATATTCAGTCTTTTGATTCTTTCGAATCAGGAATATTCAGTCTTTTGATTCTTTGGAATCAGGGGTATTCAGTCTTATGGTTCTTTGGAATCAGGAATATTCAGTCTTTTTGGCTCTTTGGAATCAGGAATATTCAGTCTTGATTTTTTGGAATCAGGAATATTCAGTCATTTTGACTCTTTGGAATCAGGAGTGTTCAGTCTTTTGATTCTTTGGAATCAGGAATATTCAGTCTTTTGATTCTTTCGAATCAGGAATATTCAGTCTTTTGATTCTTTGGAATCAGGGGTATTCAGTCTTATGGTTCTTTGGAATCAGGAATATTCAGTCTTTTTGGCTTTTTGGAATCAGGAATATTCAGTCTTGATTTTTTGGAATCAGGAATATTCAGTCATTTTGACTCTTTGGAATCAGGAGTGTTCAGTCTTTTGATTCTTTGGAATCAGGAATATTCAGTCTTTTGATTCTTTCGAATCAGGAATATTCAGTCTTTTGATTCTTTGGAATCAGGGGTATTCAGTCTTATGGTTCTTTGGAATCAGGAATATTCAGTCTTTTTGGCTCTTTGGAATCAGGAATATTCAGTCTTGATTTTTTGGAATCAGGAATATTCAGTCATTTTGACTCTTTGGAATCAGGAGTGTTCAGTCTTGTGATTCTTTGGAATCAGGAATATTCAGTCTTTTGATTCTTTCGAATCAGGAATATTCAGTCTTTTGATTCTTTGGAATCAGGGGTATTCAGTCTTATGGTTCTTTGGAATCAGGAATATTCAGTCTTTTTGGCTCTTTGGAATCAGGAATATTCAGTCTTGATTTTTTGGAATCAGGAATATTCAGTCATTTTGACTCTTTGGAATCAGGAGTGTTCAGTCTTTTGATTCTTTGGAATCAGGAATATTCAGTCTTTTGATTCTTTCGAATCAGGAATATTCAGTCTTTTGATTCTTTGGAATCAGGGGTATTCAGTCTTATGGTTCTTTGGAATCAGGAATATTCAGTCTTTTTGGCTCTTTGGAATCTGGAATATTCAGTCTTGATTTTTTGGAATCAGGAATATTCAGTCATTTTGACTCTTTGGAATCAGGAGTGTTCAGTCTTTTGATTCTTTGGAATCAGGAATATTCAGTCTTTTGATTCTTTCGAATCAGGAATATTCAGTCTTTTGATTCTTTGGAATCAGGGGTATTCAGTCTTATGGTTCTTTGGAATCAGGAATATTCAGTCTTTTTGGCTCTTTGGAATCAGGAATATTCAGTCTTGATTTTTTGGAATCAGGAATATTCAGTCATTTTGACTCTTTGGAATCAGGAGTGTTCAGTCTTTTGATTCTTTGGAATCAGGAATATTCAGTCTTTTGATTCTTTCGAATCAGGAATATTCAGTCTTTTGATTCTTTGGAATCAGGGGTATTCAGTCTTATGGTTCTTTGGAATCAGGAATATTCAGTCTTTTTGGCTCTTTGGAATCAGGAATATTCAGTCTTGATTTTTTGGAATCAGGAATATTCAGTCATTTTGACTCTTTGGAATCAGGAGTGTTCAGTCTTTTGATTCTTTGGAATCAGGAATATTCAGTCTTTTGATTCTTTCGAATCAGGAATATTCAGTCTTTTGATTCTTTGGAATCAGGGGTATTCAGTCTTATGGTTCTTTGGAATCAGGAATATTCAGTCTTTTTGGCTCTTTGGAATCAGGAATATTCAGTCTTGATTTTTTGGAATCAGGAATATTCAGTCATTTTGACTCTTTGGAATCAGGAGTGTTCAGTCTTTTGATTCTTTGGAATCAGGAATATTCAGTCTTTTGATTCTTTGGAATCAGGAATATTCAGTCTTTTGATTCTTTGGAATCAGGGGTATTCAGTCTTATGGTTCTTTGGAATCAGGAATATTCAGTCTTTTTGGCTCTTTGGAATCAGGAATATTCAGTCTTGATTTTTTGGAATCAGGAATATTCAGTCATTTTGACTCTTTGGAATCAGGAGTGTTCAGTCTTTTGATTCTTTGGAATCAGGAATATTCAGTCTTTTGATTCTTTCGAATCAGGAATATTCAGTCTTTTGATTCTTTGGAATCAGGGGTATTCAGTCTTTTGGTTCTTTGGAATCAGGAATATTCAGTCTTTTTGGCTCTTTGGAATCAGGAATATTCAGTCTTGATTTTTTGGAATCAGGAATATTCAGTCATTTTGACTCTTTGGAATCAGGAGTGTTCAGTCTTTTGATTCTTTGGAATCAGGAATATTCAGTCTTTTGATTATTTGGAATCAGGAATATTCAGTCTTTTGATTCTTTGGAATCAGGGGTATTCAGTCTTATGGTTCTTTGGAATCAGGAATATTCAGTCTTTTTGGCTCTTTGGAATCAGGAATATTCAGTCTTGATTTTTTGGAATCAGGAATATTCAGTCATTTTGACTCTTTGGAATCAGGAGTGTTCAGTCTTTTGATTCTTTGGAATCAGGAATATTCAGTCTTTTGATTCTTTCGAATCAGGAATATTCAGTCTTTTGATTCTTTGGAATCAGGGGTATTCAGTCTTATGGTTCTTTGGAATCAGGAATATTCAGTCTTTTTGGCTCTTTGGAATCAGGAATATTCAGTCTTGATTTTTTGGAATCAGGAATATTCAGTCATTTTGACTCTTTGGAATCAGGAGTGTTCAGTCTTTTGATTCTTTGGAATCAGGAATATTCAGTCTTTTGATTCTTTCGAATCAGGAATATTCAGTCTTTTGATTCTTTGGAATCAGGGGTATTCAGTCTTATGGTTCTTTGGAATCAGGAATATTCAGTCTTTTTGGCTCTTTGGAATCAGGAATATTCAGTCTTGATTTTTTGGAATCAGGAATATTCAGTCATTTTGACTCTTTGGAATCAGGAGTGTTCAGTCTTTTGATTCTTTGGAATCAGGAATATTCAGTCTTTTGATTCTTTCGAATCAGGAATATTCAGTCTTTTG
>NW_027171713.1:25000-47500 GCF_036898095.1 Palaemon carinicauda
GATTCAGTGAGGAAAGGAAATAAAGAAACAGAATAGCAACCATGCCTATATTATTATCATTATTATTATCAACATCATCATCATTATTATTATTATTGTTATTATTATTATTATTATTGTTGCTGTTATTATTATTTGCTGAGCTACAGCCCTAGTTGGAAACACATGAGGCTCCAATGAGGAAAATAGCTCAACGAGGAAAGAAAATAAAGAAAAACATAAAATAGTGATAGCAATATTGCCAATTCTTCAAATGCATAGAGACCTTATTCTTGCTAACTTGCTAAAAGTAAGAAAGCTAATGAACTAAGAAATCAGCTGTCTTTATTAAATAACAAAAATAAAAAAATATATATATATATATACCATTTGGATCCACAACTCCACAAGCACCAAGGTCCATTAAAATTATTTGAATTTTAGAAACATCCTAGAAAACACAGCAGCCTCCATGAGTCTCTCATGTTACCTGGTACACAGAGATTTGGAAGCGTCCTGGAACACAAGAGATTTGGAAGCCTTCTAGTACACAGAGATTTGGATGCCTCCTGATACACAGAGATTTAGAAGCCTCCTGTTACACAGAGATTTGAATACATCCTGGTACACAGAGATTTGGAAGCCTTCTGATACACAGAGATTTGGGAGCCTTCTAGTACACAGAGATTTGTAAGGTCCCTGAGTGTCTTTGACTTCTAGCAGCCTCCTGATACACACAGATTTTGAAAAAATAAAAATCATTTGAAAAGTTCAAAATCCTGTAGGATTGAGCAATGAATGATGTACGGAGACTAAATGGTAGGGGCAGATGATCCAAAATATCACAAAATTTTTCGAGTAAACATAGCGGATGATAAGAGCCGAAAACAAGTAAGGAAGCCAGGTTCGGGATGATAATTGAGAAGAGAATAGAATTATTTATGATTGATGACTAAACTCATCTGTGTGCAAGAGAATGATACTCTGGGAGGGTCTGGCCAAGAAGAGTACCCAGCCACACCCTTACTGTGCGGAGAGTTCCTGTATTTTGCCCCGCCAACCACCTCTGACGTCTCTTCTAACACTATCTGTACAGTTACTTCCGTGCAGAAAGGGCGTCACAGGTAACACTTCTTTGGAGTGTGGTGTACTAGAACTCCAGTGTCCCACTGCACGTGTTCATGGAATTCAGGGCAATTATACAAGAAACTGGGACAGGGAAGGCCATTCAACGCATAGGTCGGGAAAGGATAGAAATGGGTTGCAGATTTACTATGCTAAAGTCTAAAATGAGATGCATGAGGAGCACTGGCGGAATTTTCCAATGATATAGAAGGCATCTTAGAGGTGCGGAGGAATTAGACGTGCTACTATTCTTGTGGACCCACTGTATATATATATATATATGTATATATATATATATATATATATTTATCTATATATATATATATATATATGTGTGTGTGTGTGTGTGTATGTAAAATTCAGAAGGAAAAATGATTAAGTCTTGACTAGACTCGTGTCAATCGTTATTTATTGAGAAATATTTCTTTACTCTTTATAAGGTACGAACATGTATACAGATATTTACAAAACAATACTCCATATCCAAACAACTTATATATATATATATATATATATAGAGAGAGAGAGAGAGAGAGAGAGAGAGAGAGAGAGAGAGAGAGGAAACCAATCAAATGTCATACAAACTCTAGTTTCCAGAACAAACTTCAATTCCAAAATAAAGTTGAAGAGTTTTGCATATGCCTCTCTCAATTTGGAATTCAACTGAGAGAGAGAGAGAGAGAGAGAGAGAGAGAGAGAGAGAGGCCTCGAACCATGTTCCCTTCGACAACACGACTTTAGATTTTTTCATAACAATGAAGATGAAATTTTGATAAATAGAAAAAAAAATGTTTGGATCTGAATCTATTTACGGAAATACAGTGAAGATTTAAATCTTTTGTCAATAATAATAATAATAATAATGATAATATTAATGATAATAATAATAATAATAATAATAAATAACAATAATAATAATAATAATAATAACAAAAATAATAATAATAACAAAAGTAATAATAATATTAATAATAATAATGATAATAATAATAATGATGATTATAGCAACAACAACAACAACAACAACAATAATAATAATAATAATAATAATAATAATAAACAGAACTGGTTCATACTGAAGTTTATATCATTTTTTATTGAAATGGGGTTCCAGAGAGAGAGAGAGAGAGAGAGAGAGAGAGAGAGAGAGAGATAAACCTTCCACAAACTCACCACAATACCCGGATGTTATTAAATTGCTGTTGCCCACATTCAGAGACAGAGGAGAGAAGCTGAAATTCTCTCTCTCTCTCTCTCTCTCTCTCTCTCTCTCTCTCTCTCTCATTAAGGGCAATTTTTCCACCAATGCCTTCCTTTCGCATTTCAGATAAGACTTCGGAAGAAGTTTCGTCTGGAAGTTTATAAGAAAAGTTTGGAAAAGAAGAAAATGTTAATGAGTGTTTCCAGTCAGACAAAGTTTAATCGATATATAAACATTAAGATATAAATACTTACGTATCCAACATCATCAAACAAAATAAAAAAAAAACTATTAGAAAATGTCAGTAAAAACATTAAATTTATATATATATATATATATATATATATATATATATATATTATATATATATATATATATATATATTATATATATATGTATACTGTATATATACTTCTCCTTTCTGCATCCACTTCCCCTTTTCCCCATTCACTTCCCTTTTCCCCATCCACTTCCCCTTTTCCCCATCCACTTCCCCTTTTCCCAATTCACTTCCCCTACGATATTAGAAGCGACAATCTTCCTTTTACGAATAAAAGAGAGAGCGAAAAAAAACACATTTTTTTCCTTATTGGATTTGGTACACTTGGCTGGTGTGTGTGTGCGTGTGTGTCGACTAGCGAGCATCTATTGATTTTGATGTTAAATTGAAATTTTGTAAACATTACTCTCTCTCTCTCTCTCTCTCTCTCTCTCTCTCTCTCTCTCTCTCTCTCTCATTAAACTCAAGCTTGAGATCACCACTTTTAATTTCCTCCAACGAAAGACTTCACGAAGCCCATGTAATCCTTACAATGTCTTCAAAACGGAGTGCGAAGTCATTCCTGATAATTCCTCTCTCACTCCCTCGGCTGTAGAAATCCTCAATCCCCAGATCTCCTGGGGATTAACTTGGGGATTTGGGGAGGAAGACGAGTTGTATTTCATTTCTATTTACTTTGTGACATTTGATATTTCGTTCTTAAAATCGATGGTTCAGTGTGTAATGTAAATACACATATAAAGAAGTATGTATATATTTGTGTATATATATATAGATATATATACACACAAACATTATCATAAATACTATATATATATATATATATATATATATATATATATATATATATATATATATAGGTACATACATAGCCAGACGTATATTTAATCGGTATTTCCTGTCCTTGGCATAGTGGGAGACAGTGTAGTCATACCCTGGTGAGAGGCGTACCCCGAGATATGCTCTCAGAAACCACTATTGCCGAAACTGCCGTGTTGTACATAGGAAAGGGGGGGAGGGGGTGGGAAGGGTAGATTCTGTGTGGGTGTCTATCAAAACAAATATTCAACCGTGATTTTTGACGGGTTGCGTACACTAGTATATAGATACATATGTGGTTAATCAAATGAAATAAACATAATTTTTGGTTCATTAAGTTATGGCAATGATATATGATTCGTTATTATTATTATTATTATTATTATTATTATTATTATTATTATTATTATTATCATCATCATCCTTTTAGGTAAAACAAGGGACTACTATCCAATATCGCATACAGTTCGCCATCCAAGGCCTACTGCAAACAAATTCCTCCAGCGGTGAATAACACTGCAGTTCGGTCCCTCCAAAAACGTTTCCATAAAAACACCCAAAAGAGAAATGTAAACAAAAACATTCGTCACAAACTCTCAGTCATAAACGTTTTGGTTGATGTGTTATGGATTTTAAAATCCCAAACTCGATTTTGGAAAATATTTCATTGATTGTAAATTATTTTTTATTTGATTTTAGTTTAATTTATCATATTTCTTTTTCAATAGTTTGACTGAGAGAGAGAGAGAGAGAGAGAGAGAGAGAGAGATGCTTTACATCCTTGTTAATATTTGTACATATATATATATATATATATATATATCATATATATATGAATATATATATATATATATATATATATCATATATATCATATATATATATATATATATGTACATACATACATACATATTTATACACACATCAGCATTTACACCAAATATACACAGGATCTCTTGAACATGCCAGTAAGGATGTATAAGTATACTCCCCCCCCCCCCTGCCCCCCGACCCCCACCCCCATTATTCCAGGGAAAAATCCTATACCACCGCAGGACAAAAGAAGATATCCTTATTTCATTTCATCGCTTCAAAATCTTCCCGTGATCTGATGTGGCCTTATCTTCCTCTCGCTTCTCTTCCTGAAGGAAAAAAATATCTCTATATCTGAACTGGAAATATTTTCCATAAGAGGGAGCTGGAATTTGAACTGGAATTTGAGCTGGAATCCATAATCTGAAGTTTTCTAAAAAGGAATGGAAGATTACATCATCTTCTTTATGGTGTGTGAGGAAGATTTGGGATTGAGAGATAGATGAAGACAAAGGAAGGAATGATTGACGCCAATTGGAGTTAGAAGACCAGATTCCTGAAGAGACTTAAAAACGGTGGAACAAAAGTTAGGATGATTTCGGATACAATTTCTTTAATACATCAGTTTATATATAGAGAGAGAGAGAGAGAGAGAGAGAGAGAGAGAGAGAGAGAGAGAGAGAGATTGATCTGTGGAGACGTGGCAACAGTGAGGGATTCCGTTTCAAACTATGTGACTCCCCTAACCAGCCCTATCTCAGTGAGTTGAGTATAGTATCATACATACAGAAGACCACCTATAAGAATCCTGCTGACAATGTACAGCTGGACACAGGTATTCTTGGCACACCTCGCTACATCCTTATCTCGCAGCGAGTATCTAAAAAGATAGAAGAGAGGGCTGCTGGGGGGTAAACTCAGGAACTCGCCTTGCAGTTATTGTATGGCTGACTGTACTACCTCAGAGAGGTGTACCAATAACTCCTGTCTCCAACTGTACCTAGCATCTTCTCCATGAGCTTCAGAGAGAAATTGTTCCCTGAGATTCCCAAAACTGGGATATTCAGTCAGTAACTGCCTAACAGGAGGAGCAAGCAATCATCAATGAATGGCTGGCACCTGCCAGTCATCAATAATTCGTAGTTTCTTGTCCTCTAAGCCTATTGTCATAATTCCATCTCCTTCATCTTATTCTGATCCAGAGGATTCTGATATTGTTGACATATATCACAGAGAGATCTTGTGTTATTAGACAAAAGTCTTAACACAAAAGTGGAGGTAATTTCTCTGTAGCATCTTTCATTAGTCTGTTCTGCATCTCAACAGAAATTGGAGACCAGATAAAGTGGACTTCTTTGCCTAAAATGCTACAAATATATTAATATTATTATCATTATTATCTATATATTAATACGATAGCGAGTGTGTTATTTATTTTGTGTCACGCTTTAAAGAAAACGGAAATAATTTCATGGTATACTCTTACAAATTCACATTAGACTTTGATTACTTAACCAAAGCACATAAAGTTGACTTCCTTGCCTAAAGTGCAACAAATATATAACCACTATTTCTTTCACGGTTGGTTAGATTCAAAACAGATAATTTTCCACCACTAAAAATTGTAAAATTAACCTCTTTCATTGGCAGTCACAATACCATACAGATTTTGATACTAAGGAGGAAACACTTTTACAATTGAAAGAATTATTGTGCACCCAAAATAATAATAATAATAATAATAATAATAATAATAATAATAATAATAATAATAATAATAATAATAATAATAATAATAATCTATAAAGTGATAAGAGGAGAGAAAAAAGTTTAGGATAAGTTAGTGAAATATGAATGAAGTTAAAGTAATGATAAGAAATAGAAAAAAATATATATGAGAGAGATTTTTAGTAAGACTGGGGAAAAAGGTCTTATTCAGTTAGAGAAGTCTCTTACCCATCATAAGGCTTCGTCTTGAATAATAATTATCTATGGAGAGAGAGAGAGAGAGAGAGAGAGAGAGAGAGAGAGAGAGAGAGATGTAAGGGAGTAGACTCTGAGCGGCATAATTGAATCATACGATCTTCATCAAAGACTCGAGTAAATTCTTTGAGAAATTACACAACCATCCATAAAAAGTCACCTAGGGATCTCTCTCTCTCTCTCTCTCTCTCTC
Organism: Palaemon carinicauda; assembly: GCF_036898095.1. NCBI lineage: Eukaryota > Metazoa > Arthropoda > Malacostraca > Decapoda > Palaemonidae > Palaemon > Palaemon carinicauda. The sequence goes on from NW_027171713.1 coordinate 31,393, forward strand.
TCTCTCTCTCTCTCTTCTTATTTCTAATATCATTAACCAACTTATAGTTCATCTGACTTTAACTTCGAATCTTTTCAAAAAGCTTCACGACGTTTTTAACTTTTAACAAAGTTACCCTTCATGTTTACGTTCCAATTTCTCGTTTTCAATTTCTCGTTTTGTATTTCCCGTTTTCTACAATAACTATTTTTCTACAATAACTATTTTGATGCACGGGGAACTACGCTAAATATTCTCATGGTCCTTTTGAAAAGTTAAAACAATTTAGTTAAAATTTAACTGCACCACTACCAAGAAATTAAAAGCAATTTATAAACTAAACAAAAGCATTTCAATCATGACAAGAGCGCACGCTGTCACCTGTCACCCGAAAAAGTGCAAAAAGTGTAAAAAAGAAAAGAAAAACTGAAAATTGTAATACCCCGACAGGGCAGAGATAAATAACGGAAGTTTTTCATGAAAATGAACGTTTATTTAGAAGACTTGAAACATTTCTGTGACACAGAACACATTCTATTATCATTATTATTATTATTATTATTATTATTATTATTATTATTATTATTATTATTATTATTATATTATTTTTATTATTATTATTATTATTATTATTATTATTATTACTGGACATAATCAGAGAAGGTGAGAGATTTAAAGGGAATATACTCAAGTAAATCACTTCACATAAATAAATAAATTAATTAATTAATAAATGAATAAATGAATATGGATTTATATATATATATATATATATATATATATAATCTCAAACCAGACGAAAATTATTATAAATTTAGTACCTGAAAAAAAAAATCAACTTAATTATCAACTAGATTTTGGGATTATCAAATCCTTTTAAATCCTTAAGGAAATCCTACCAAGGAGGTGTTGGATTACTCCCCAGGATTACCTTCAGTATACCAAAGCAGAGAGATTACTTATTAGACTCTCTCTTTCTCTCTCTCTCTCTGGCGACCCACAGGCATCAACTACCAACCAGGCTCAATGAATTCAAACGATTGTGGCAGCCTATTGAAACACATCAATGCTTGGCAATCTGTTGGACTTCAGTTCGAGCCCCGCTCAAGCTCTGTAGTTTCTTGTAGTGTCTGCAACCTTACCATCCTTTCAAACTAAGGAGGGGAGGAACTTGTAGCTCTACCTACTGAGGAGTCATCAGCAGCCATTGTCTGGCCCTCCCTGGTCCTAACTTGATGGGCCTAGTGTTGATCCTATATACCACTCGAGCGTTATTGGATCCTTTGACTGGCCATACAGTAGTATATTGGATCCCTCTCTCTGGTTACTGATCATTTTACCTTTGCCTGCACATACATCGAATAGTCTGGTCTATTCTTTACAGATTCTCCTCTGTCCTCATACACCTGACAACACAGAGATTACCAAACAATTCTTCTTCTCTCAAGGGGTTAACTACTGCACTGCAATTGCTCAGTAGCTACTCTCCTCTTGGTAAGGGTAGAAGAGACTCTTTAGCTATGGCAAGCAGCTCTTCTAGGAGAAGGATACTCCAAAATCAAACCATTGTTCTCTAGTCTTGAGAAGTGCCATAGCCTCTGCACCATAATCTTCCACTGTCTTGGGTTAGAGTTCTCTTGTTTGAGGGTACACTCAGGCACATTATTCTATGTTTCATTATTTCCTTCCCTGATTGGGCTATTTTCTCTTTTGGAGTCCTTGGGCTCATGGCCTCCTGCTTTTCCAACTAAGACTGTAGCTTAGCTGATAATAATATTAATAAAGATATTAATAATAATTTCAGTCTCTCTGGCATTGTGGTGTGCCTTGCCTCTTCCTCCTAACCTTTATCCAATTAGTATCTCTAAGCAAGAGGCCACCTGAGCCACTTAACTCTCTCTCTCTCTCTCTCTCTCTCTCTCTCTCTCTCTCTCTCCCTATCTGCATTACATGTTAAGGACAGACTAATTAAATCCAGATGATTAAATAGAGGATTTACTTTTTCCCTCCAAGATTTCCTTTCATTGAACCTCGTTCCATGTCCTGAAGATTGTTAAGCAAATGAGGAGATTAGATGTGTAGGCCTAATTTTATATTTTGTTTTCTAGGCACAAAATTATTATTATTATTATTATTATTATTATTATTATTATTATTATTATCATTAAAACATACTAAGGTGCAACCCTGGTTATTGTTGTTGTTAAAACATACTAAAGTAGGCATAAATTTATATTTAGCTTTCAAGATACGTCTACTAATTATTTTTGATATTATTATTATTATTTTTGTTGTTGCTATTATTATCATTAAAACAGGCTAAGGTAAAACAATGGTTGTTGTTCTTAAAACCTATTAAAGTACAACACTGGTTATTGTTGTTGCTAGAACACACCAAAAAACAACATGGGTTGTTGTTATTGTTGTTAAAACATGCTAGGTTACAACCCTTGTTGTTTAAACACCAATGTCCAACCCTGGTTGTTTTTGGTTCTAAAACACACCACCAAAGTACAACACTGGTTGTTGTTGTTGTTAAAACATACCTAACTACAACCCTGGTTGTTGTTGTTGATGTTGTTGTTAAAACATACCAAAAGTACAACCCTGGTTGTTGTTTAAACATAGAGTACAACCCTAGTTGTTGATAAAACCTTCTAAAGTACAACCCTGATGTTGTTAAATCATACTGAAGTACAACCTTGGTTGTTAAAACATACCAAATTACAACACTGGTTGTTGATGTTGTTGTTAAAACATACCAAAGTACAGCCCTGGTTGTTTTTAAAACATACCAAAGTACAACCCTGGGTGTTGTTAAAACATACCAAAGTACAGCCCTGGTTGTTGTTAAAACATACCAAAGCACAACCATGGTTGTTATTATTGAAATATACCAAAGTACAACCATGGTGGTTGTTGTTGTTAAAACCAGCCAAGTTCCCACCCTGATTAGAAAAGCAGATTCGTAACAATCCCAGAGAAGTAAAAGAATAAACTCAGAGAAATAACCCAACCATCACCAATGAGACCTTTTTAAGTATCAACCAACAGAAGAGGAGAACCAGAAGAGAAAATCTCCCTCCAGAGATATTAAAGGAACCACCAATATTCGCTTCTCCTTCAGAGGAGCTCTGGAAGGTCCCTCACCCGAAGGGGCAGAGGCACATTCACCCCTAGTGGGGCATTCACCTGATAACCCGAATTAGGAGAGATTCCGGGAAATCGGACAATAAGCCATTGAAGGCAAAGGTCATCTTCATATATTGATATATTATGCATTCAGGGTAAATAGATTCTTTTTATCTTTACTGGATAGATTTCTTGTGATAAGGCTAATGGCCAATGCAAGGCAATGAATGTGCATTATCGTAATTATCGTATTTTTATTATTTCTAATTATCATTATTAATTATTAATAATTATTATTAATTATTAATAATTATTATAAATTATTAATTATTAATTATAATTATTATTATTATCATTATTATTATTACTAGCTAAGCCACAACCCCAGTTGGAAAAGCAGGATTCTATAAGCCCAGAGGCTCCAACAGGGAAAATAGCCCAGTGAGGAAAGGCAAAAATTAAAATAGAATATATTAAGAAGATTAATAACATTAAAATAAATATCTCCTATGTAAACTATAAAAACTTTAACAAAACAAGAGGAAGAGAAATAAGATAGAATAGTGTGCTCGAGTGTACCCTCAAGCAAGAGAACTCTAACCATAGACAGAGGAACACCATGGTACAGAGGCTATGGCACTACCCAAGACTAGATGTCAGTTCTAGAATTTCAATTATTTGAGCATTATGCAACTATAGGTTTCAACTATCATAAAAGAGAATAGATTAAGTTGAAGGCCAGGGGCTTCAACAGGGAAAATAGCCCAGGGAGGAAAGGAAACAAGGAAAAATAAAATTTTTAAGAAAAGTAACATTAAAATAAATATTTCCTATATAAACTATAAAAAACTAACAAGACAAGGGGACGAGAAACAAGACAGAACATCGTGCCCAAGTGTACCCTCGAGCAAGAGAACTCTAACCCAAGACAGTGGCAGACCATTGTACAGTGGCTATGGCACTACCCAAGACTAAAGAACAATGGTTTGATTTTGGAGTGTCCTTCTCCTAAAAGAGCTGCTTACCACAGCTAAAGAGTCTCTTCTACCCTTAACAAGAGGAAAGTGGCCACTGAACAATTGCAGTACAGTAACTCCTTGGGTGAAGAAGATAAGGAAATTTCATTCTTGAGATATTTCGATAAGAAATACTAAGTCTCTCAAAAGTTCTTCCCCTACCAATACTGCTGTCACTCTTCTTACTATCAAAATCACTATATTAACATACATCTTAAAATATATCTTGCAGTGTTTAAGGCCGAGTAAGCATATTTGCCTAAATATATCACTTACTAAAGTACAAAGTCTATACTAACTGGTTTTCATGGGGCCAACCTTCATCCTGTATGTATGGTTGACTATGAGTGTAACTTGTTCTTTAGAATAAATATAAATGAAGATTTAAAAAGATCTGAAGGACAATAGTTAATAAATATATATAAATTTATAAGTATTTCCAATAGTTGAAAAAAAAAGTATGAAAAACCATTGAATATCTAAAAGTGTATCGAGATTGGAAAAACGGATTTTGATATTATTATTATTACTTGCTAAGCTACAACTCAAGTTGGAAAAAGCAAGATGCTATAAAACCAAGGGCTCTAACAGGGAAAAATATCCTCGTGAGGAAAGGAAATAACGAAATAAACTTTAAGAGAAGTAATTAACAATTAAGATAAAATAAATCTAATCTAAAAATTGTTCCTATGTCACACACCAGACATAGTCGAGTTTTGCTTAAACCAGCTCATCTGTTACCCAGACATTCTGTCAGGTTAGACGCACGTACAGATAAGAAACGGCTGAAAACATGACGCCCTTGGGCCTCCAAAGGGAGCCTCCGAAGGGGAAGGTGACCTTGGGGATGTGGCACCATAAATAGAGGGGGACATTGACAAAGGATCCCTCTTCCCCTTTGGCGTCGGGGCCTTCACCTCAACAATATTTTCCCTGGGATGAATGTGGGTCGAAGATACCTTCTAGGTATAGGGGAGGAGAGAGAGAGAGAGAGAGAGAGAGAGAGAGAGAGAGAGAGAGAGAGAGAGAGAGAGAGAGAGAGAGAGAGAGAGAGGGGGGGCTGTTTACACCCAGCTTGAGTGAGGATTACTTCGTAGAGTCCCTGGTACTAATCTTACAACTTGGATAAACAGAAGCAGAGAGAGAGGAGAGAGAGAGAGAGAGAGAGAGAGAGAGAGAGAGAGAGAGAGAGAGAGAGAGAGAGAGAGAGAGAGAGAGAGCTGTTTACATCCCAATTGAGTGAGGATTACTCCCTAGAGTCCCTGGTACCAATCTCCTAACTTGGATCAACAGAAGAAGAAGAAGAAGAAGAAGAAGGGAGAGAGAGAGAGAGAGAGAGAGAGAGAGAGAGAGAGAGAGAGAGAGAGAGAGAGAGAGAGATTAGCCTATATGTAACTAGGAGAAACCTCCTCACCAAAGGTTTCCTCCCTCATTCCCTCACCCTAAAGATAACCCTCAACCTGAAGAAATACAAAAGAGATGGAAATAACCCTCTTGGGGGAAACAGAGTTTTAAAGAGGCGTTGGAATAAGCCTTCAGGCCTCTAGATAAATCTATAGAGGGTCTTGGGAGTGTGGAGGGACAGTGGGGGTCCAAGAGAGCGGGCCTTACAAGAGGGTTAGTGGGCCAACTGAGGTTTTTGGGACCTAAACAAAAACTTTGTGAAACATCAACTGGCAACAGATTACAAATCCTTCACTCAAATTAAAGTAGATAAGAAAATTAATATAAAAACAAATTTCAAAAACTGTAAATCAGAAATCCTTACAGAAATATTAAGGATTAATTATGAAAATTGCCTCCTACTCACACCATTAAAGCAAAATTGATACTTAAGACATTTATACAATAATACAAAAAACTAATGAAAAACCCATAAAAATAATACAAAAAGTGATGAAAATAAACCAATAAAAAATTGTAATATTAATAAAGAAAATTCCCAATAAACTTAAAAACAGAAGATTCAGACTTGGAGGATAATTCAAAATGAACAAAAAGTCTTCAAGATTACTGTCATCAGCTAATTGCTAAGTGGAGTCATTAAGTAGTCTTACTTTACGATTGAATAGTTAAGTAGTTAAGTAGTCTTCAGAATGTGAGGTCTTTTCATAAGTTTACTTTATGTATGAATAATTCAAACTAATAATATCATTCATTCTTTTTCATGGATTATACAGATTCAGAAATCATTTATTTTATTGTTATGATGATAATAATAATAATAATAATAATAATAATAATAATAATAATAATTATAATATATGTACATATATATACCGACACACACACACACACATATATATATATATATATATATATATATATATATATATATATATATATATATATATATTTATATATATATATATATATATATATATATATATTATCACAATCATCAGCCGTAACTGTAAGACAAAAGTCTCAGACAAGGCCTACTCTGGTCTATTTCTGGTCTTTCTACGCTATTCTATACCAGCAGATTTTCTTAGCTCATCAATGCATCGTCTTCTCTTCCTTCCCCTGCTTCTTCTACAATCTCTAGGGACTTATTCTGTCATTCTCATTATATGAAATGCGCATTTACGTATTGTTAGAATATCCTCTACTTTAATTTGCACGTTGCTTTTTCCTGTCTTAACCCTTTCACCCCCATGGACGTACCGGTACGTCCTTGCAAAAAACGGCTATTTACATTGTTTGCATATTTTTGATTACTTTATGAGAAACTTCAGGCATTTTCCAAGAGAATGAGACCAACCTGACCTCTCTATGACAAAAATTAAGGCTGCTAGAGCAATTTGAAAAAATATATTGCAGAATGTGTTTGAAGAAGAAAACGCCTGGGGTATCATTGCCATTTTATAAATTTATATATATATATATATATATATATATATATATATATATATATATATATATATATATATATATATAAAGAACTGCCTACCATACCTAAATAGTCTCTTCTAGCCTTAACAAGAGGAGAGTAGCCACTTAACAATTACAGTACAGTAGTTAATCCCTTGATTGAAGAAGAATTGTTTGGTGATCTCATTGTTATCAGGTGTATGAGATCATAGGACAATGTGGAAACAATAGGCCAGACAATTCGCTGGGTGTGTAGGTAAAGGAAAAATGATCCGTAACCAGAGAGCAATACCTCAGCCAACCTCTTAAAGACATCATAGTACCATACCTACATACAGACACAATTGATATATGCCATCCTCATACTACATCTGTTGGCACTGCTAAATCTTCTTTGTGAACATGAAGACGCCTAAAGAATGGTAAATGATGCAATGAATCTCAAAGATGGAGAAAACCGGCACTAAAAAAGCCACCTTCTGAGAAATAATGCTTCTCCTAAAAGAGTTATGAGACCAGATAAATGACCCATGAACTTTATCTTGGGTCGGAAAAGGTGGAAATGAAGAGGTATAATAGAGAGAAGGGCGTCCGATGGAGTGAAGCCATGAGGTAAATCAATAAATATCGAGAGGCGAAGGAAATATCAATTTCGATTTTGTATCCACCACACCGGGTGAGAAGCTCCAGAGAATTCAACGGATCAGTAGGCGGGTGCGAAGCACCACCGGAGAATACACGTTTTCTTCGTCTATTAGGTTCTTTTCCCATTCGTATGGGGGTAACACGGTTGCCTTCTTTTGAAGGACTTTGCTTTGTCTTTTGAGATGGACTGTAGTCCCAACCGGCTGCCCTGCCTATCATCGCATAGTCCCCGGTAGTGTATGTTTGTGTTGTACCAGCCACCATCGCCCTTCCTCCCAGCAGCTAAGAGTCATGGCGTAGTTAGGTCGACAGTTCGAGACGTACACTGAATTAGTAAGTGGGTGAGAAGGAGCACCAGGCAATAGAGTGTATCAGCCAGCAGGTTAGGGGCCACCATACAAGGGGACCATCTGAATTTGATGGGAATACAATAAAAAGAAAATATACCAAAATAAGAGAATCCATAAAAGCAAAAACATGTGAAATAAAACAAAATAAATAAATAAATAAATACATAATGAAATAAACAAGAAAATATAACAAAATAAGCTATTTATTTGACCATCTTACAAAACCTATTTTTTTCCTAACCAGTGGATAATACAAAATAGATTTAGAAAGAAATCTTACATGTGTGAAAAATAAATATTTTATATGTTTTTCTCGGTTTTGTTATGAAAAACCTTTGATAAACAAGAGATTTTCTAACAAAGGCTAAACTTGGGTCGTAGCTTGAGAATGTGAGGGTTCAGAGAATGGTTTTTTTCGTTGTTATGTTTATATATATGTATATGTATATGTATGTATATATATATATATATATATATATATATATATATATATATATATATATATATATATATATATATATATATAATTGTATCATATTGCATATAATTTTATACATGAGTAGATATTTTATGTATATTATGTAATGATACACACAAACATACACACACACACACACACACACACACACACACATATATATATGTATATATATATATGATGTTTTTTTTTAATTAATTGTTACTTTTCTTATAATTTATTTATTTCCCTATTTCCATCCCTCACTGGGCTATTTTTCCCTGTTGGAGCCCTTGGGCTTATAGCATCCTGCTATTCCAACTAGGGTTGTAGCTTGGCTAGTAATCATCATCATCATCATCTCTTAAGTCTTTTGACGCAAATAATAATAATAATAATAATAATAATAATAATAATAATAATAATAAACGCTCTTAGCAGTTTTAGGAAGCGAGAGAGAGAGAGAGAGAGAGAGAGAGAGAGAGAGAGAGAGAGAGAGAGAGAGAGAGAGAGAGAGAGAGAAATTATGTACGTATGTTTTCTTCCGTGAATACAAAGACGGAATTAACATAATTCCCTGAATAATTATGTTAATGTAATTTTTCTACCGTCATTAGATTACTTTCGGTATTTTTAATACACATTACTGAATTAGGCTGTGCGTCTGTCTCTCTAATTCCAGACTATACATAAAAGCCTTTGAAAATTATTATTTAAAAGAATTTTAAGGAGGAAAATGGCGCTCCTTATTTAGAAATTCATAGGAATATTTTTAGATATTATTATTATTATTATTATTATTATTATTATTATTATTATTAATTAAGTTGAATATCATTATTATTATCAATATTATAATCATTATCATAATTATTATTATTGTTATAAAAATTATTATTATTTTTGTTATAATAATAATAATAATAATAATAATAATAATAATAATAATAATAATTATCATCATCATCATCATCATCATCATCATCATCATCATCATCATCATCATCATCATCATCATCATCATCATCATCATCATCATCATCATCATCATCATCATCATCATTATTATTATTATTATTATTATTATTATTATTATTATTACTGCTACAGGTTAAGCTAAAACCGTAGTTAGAATAGCAGGAAGCTATAAGCCCAAGGGCTCCGACATGGAAAAATAGCCCAGTAAGGAAAGGAAACAAGGAAATGTTTAAACGTCAAAAATTAATGAACAATTAAAATAGAATATTCAATAACACCATTAAAATAGACCTTTCATTAAAAAATATAAAAACTCAAAAAAAAAAAAAAAAAGGAAGAGAAATAGGATAGTAGTGTGCCTGGGTGTACCCTCAAGCAAGAGAACTCTATCCCAAGACAGTGGAAAGGGACCATAGTACAGAGGCTAAGTTTGAGGGTTAATATTTTCCTATATTCAAGTTGTTTTGAAAAACCTCTTTTATGTGATATCAAGGAAAATAGTCAATAGATAGATTGCCAACGTAATAATACCCAAATTCAATATGGAAAATTTACATCAAAGAAGTAATGCTATTATTGAATTTCAAAGATGGCATGTCCTCATTTCTCCCTATAAGAATATTTCAAAAATCCCTCCCATACACAGAGATACCAAGAAGGAATGAAAGCCAGCCGATTCCTGGAAGAAAAAGTCAATAATGATTCTTACAGGGATATTGCTCGTGGGGTAATTTAGATATGTGAACCGAAGTAAATATGAATTGGAAAGGACTTGGTGTGTATGTTTTCATTATATTCATTCTAGGTATTGCTGCAAAGCAAACGATAGATGTAAAATTTGTAATAGAGGATGATGATGATGATATTGTTATCACTTTTCTCATTATGAATATGTTACAATGACGTATCTGGTGCAGATATGAAGCTATTCTGCGTAATATATATATATATATATATATATATATATATATATATATAATATATATATATTTATATGTATATATATATATATATATATATATATATATATATTTATATATATATATATATATATATATATATATATAATACAAAAGATATTTGTGACTGTTTAAATACACGTGAATCGTGGATAGAATGACAAAAGTTGACAGAAGATTTGAATAGAGAAAGAAGAAAAGTAAGACTGAAAATGAATACGAGTTAAACTAGGATAATGTTCACTGAAAATACAAAGATACAAAACAAATAAGAATTTTCTAATCCTCCAGGCGGTGTCCGAAATGTTTCCCCCTTTTGTTCGTAATACATCATCGACACGTTCTCAATACGTTTGTCATCCATACGGTTCATATTCGCACAGTCATTGCGGAAAGAAAGTGGCTGGATTCATTCGTATTTCATTCATAGTTAGCTAACTCGTAGTCCTTCAGTAATGATATGTCGTAGCCATATGGGTGAAAAGGTCAGGGAATTAGAATGCTTACATTATCTGGAGCCACCCAACAGATCAGAAGGTACAGATGAATGAGGAGACCTAGAATTCAAATGATTTGTTGGAATGGTAAACGTAATTAACTTGTATGTAGCGCCATTTTTGTCTCTCCTCACATAATATTTTCTGCCTATTGTCTGGAGGAACGATTATCTACAAAACGTATCCAGTGAATGAGAACTTAATGAAGCATTGTTATGGTTTTGTGGTATCCTCAATGAGAGGATAGAAAGGCAGAGACGTGATTAGGCCCTCAGACAAAAGGAGATATCTAATGGAAAGCAGATGATTTACTGCTATAAACATTTTGATGTTGCTCCATTCACCGGAATATTATTATTATTATCATTATTATTATTATTATTATTATTATTATTATTATTATTATTATTTTTATTATTATTATTATTATTATTATTAATTGGCTTGCTACATTTTCTTATTCATTGTGTTCTTTAAGATAAATCCTTCTAGATTTAAGTTTATGCCATTACTTATAACGTCTGATCCAAGTTTCAAGTTATATTGACAAGAATATTTTACTTTTAATATAAAGGCATCGAAAAGGAGATCCTCTAGGGGGAATAATGTCAATATATACATTTATTTAAGTTAATTATTCTGTAATGAAACAAAATTGACTCACCAAATGGTAATTTGTTTACTTATACTGAGCAGTCATTCTGCAGAACCCTTAGCTCGTTTTCTATAACTGTCTCGACTCTGCAGAACCCTAACCTCGTTTTCTATAACTGTCTCGACTCGGCGGGGGAAACTGTCTTAAATGTCACCACGAATTAAAACACGGTCATAATATTGTTTTAAGTCCGATAATGTTTGTGCTTAATTCTCACCAAACGAACTGAATTCACATCATAATTGCTTTGGGACTTTGGTGAGTACTGGTGGGAATTAACTGATGTAAAATTATAATCTGTTTGTGAATCGCGTCCTCATTAATTCAGCTCATTTGAGATGTAAAATTTGGGTTTTAGAACGAAAAACTTACTCTAGTCTCGTTTTTTTTTTAGAATTATACGTCATTATCATTACTTTACAGTATTTTTAGCTAGGGAGTTGCCAATGCCTTATATATGGATTATTTTCAATATAATTTAAACATTATTGTTATAATTATTATTGTTAAGTCTTTTAGCTATTATTATTGTAAATATTACTACTACTATTATTATTATTATTAGTAGTAGTAGTAGTAGTAGTAGTAGTAGTAGTAGTAGTAGTAGTCCAATAGATTAGTATGGAAACACTGTTAGTTGTGGTGGCCTATTGGAAAAGTCCCTGGCTGGCAACCTGTTGGACGGGAGTTCCTGTCCCACTGAAGCTCATTAGTTTCTAGTAGTATCTGCAACCTCACCATTCTTAGTGAGCTGAGGTTGGGAAGTTTGGGGGGAACCTATGGTCTACCTGCTGAGTCATCAGCAGCCATTACCTGGCCCTCCCTGGTCGAAGCTTGGGTGTAGAGGGGGCTTTGGTGCTGATCATATGTATAATAAGGTCAGTCTGTAGGGAATTGACACTGTCCACCTCTGCCATTATAATAATAAATACAGTTATTTCTGTCTCTTAAGTAATTGAAACAAGAGACTATAATTAAAAGCCTTCTTAATATTTCACGAAAGGGAAGACATTTCATGAAACGTTGGTTTCACCTTCAGGGAACTTCAGGATTTCCCTCTTCGGATGACGACTTCTAAGAACGACTGAATGAAACTGAATCCGCAGATTTGAAAGACTTGAAATAGAAGAGTTTGAGTCTTTAGGTTCTTCCTGGATTCATTAACTACTTCATCTCTCGTTCATATTTTGAAATTATAATTCCAAAGTCAAGAATGAATCATAAAAGAGAAATTAATATATAAATAAAGATGAAGTTCAGGTTTTATATGTTTAAATGCGAGGAAATTCTCAAAGTTCATTTGCATATTCAGATTAAGCCAAAAGTGTGTGAAGAGCATTTAGCGAAATTGGATTAATATATTCATTGAAATATTTACCTAACGAAATATATATTGACTTCGCAGTGGTAATTTTTATAAAGAGAGATTGGATGTTACGAAATAAACTTAAATATTGAAATATATAAATTCTCTCTTTCTCTAGTGTGTTTATTCACGGATCATTCAGAGCCCCCCCCCTCCCCCCCTCTTTAGAAGGGCAAGGGGAAAATATTTAATGATTATTTAGTCTCTTGGAGAGAGAGGACTTTTTGGGGAGGGGGAAATTTTGTATTTACAAACTGTAATGATTATTTGAGAAACCGTCTGCCATTCATGATGTAGTTTAAAGAGATACTGTTCTTTTGATACGTCTTGTTATTCTGGGGAGGTCGTTTTAGGGATATTTTCTATGGAAATGTATTATGGGACCTTTTTCTGGGTCATTTTTACGGGGCCGTATACCGGGCAATTTTAACGGGACCATTTTCTGGGCAGTTTTGCAATTTTACTTAGTGGGAAATTTATACCTGCCCTTTATATGGGATCGTTCTCTGGACAGGATTTACGGGACTTTTTTCTGGGCAATTTTTACAGGACCCCTTTCCGGGTGATTTATGGGACGTTTTTCTGGGCAATTTATTGAACTTTTTTTCTCCGTCGTAATTTATGACTGTTTACTGGGCATTTTTACAGGACCATTTTCTGGGCTGATTTTACAGGAACACTTTCTGGGCAATTTACTACCTTTATGGGCATTTTTATGTGATAATTTTCTAGACAAATTATGGAACTCTTTTCTGGGCAATGTATGTGGGACATTCTTTTGGGCAGTTTTTACTGTACCCTTTTTTTCTGGGCATGATTTACAGGACCCCTTTTAGGGAATTTTACAGGACCTTTTTCTGGGCTATTTATGGGAAATTTTTTCTCTGGGTAATTTACGGGACTTGACTGGGCGACATTTTTATATGATCAGTTCTTGAGCAGTTTTTACAAGACCATAATCTAGGAACTTTTTATGGGACAATTTTCTGTGCTTTTTGCGGGATCATTTGATTAACTAATGAGATCTTTTCTGAGCAATTTCTGGGTCATTTTTTATGGGAACAATATCAGTGCAATATTATGGATCCATTTTGTGAAGTACTTTCTGGGCAAATTTTTCCGTTACTGTTTATGGAAATGTTTTATTAGATATACATAGAATTTTTAAAGAATCTTTCAGTTTGTTTATCGTCCTTCTAGTTTAAGCTAAACAACTCTGTATTTGGCCGTAACTTGGATGGGTGACCTTCCCTGAACCTTATAAGTCCTCAGCATATAATCTCTCTCTCTCTCTCTCTCTCTCTCTCTCTCTCTCTCTCTCTCTCTCTCTCTCTCTCCAAAAAGATTGCCTAGTCAAGGTCACCTTATCGGAACATCAACAAAAATTTTATAGGTTTTCGTTAACCGTAAGTTACCGCAAAGATTCTGGGCGAAATAAGCCCCACCCCCTGATGACGTTGTAACCAATCACATTGTCTCTCCAAAATAGGCTCCACCCCCTTGATGACGTCATAGCTGATCACTTTGTCTCTCCAAATTAAGCTCCACCCCCTGATGACGTCATAGCCAATCACGTTGTCTCTCCAAATTAAGCTCCACCCCCTGATGACTTCATAGCCAATCACGTTGTCTCTCCGAAATAAGCCCCACCCCCTGATGACGTCATAGCCATTAACGTTGTGTCCCACATTAACAGCTTTCACAATATATCCCCTTACAAATTCCAAGCTGTTAACGCAGACAGACAGACAGACATAGCTGAGGGTATTAGAAATCTTTTCGTAACAAGAAGCAAACATGTTTAATGATATTTTGAATAATCAAAGGAGAACGACGTCTTGATATTAATTAAAGTACGAATAAAATCCTAAGCTGTTGAAATGGAGAGATGTGATTTCTACGTAGATATGTTCTGTCATTTTCACAGATTATATATATATCATATCCGGATGTTGCATTAACTAAATGATTTTTCAAGTGGCATTTTATACATAATACATTTCCAGAGCAGATGGAAATGAAGAATTAATTAATAGTGTATAATACTAAAGATAATAATAGATTAAATAATTGAAATTTTCATTAAAATCCCGTAGACTTTTTCACCATCCTATTATTAAGCAAAATTAACATTACATTACTCGACTTTTTTCAGAGGTTAGTTCTAACCCTCTATTAACCCCATGACCTCAAAACCGTCCCTTTGTCCTCGAGTGACATAGTCTGGAGGTCAATGGGTATTAACGCTGACAAAGTCGGGTTCAAAGAAGAGCAAAAAGACAAAGGAGTTGACGAGTCAATGAAAGAAATAGGTCTATTGCGACATTTCTCTCATTTCATCTGGCCACTCTATCTGTCTCTCTTCTAATTCTGCCTCCCTCCTCCCTCTCCCAGTACCTCCCCTTCTCTCCCCTTACTTCTATCCCTCCCACCTCTCCCCCTCTCACTTCTCTCCCTCCCACCTCCCTCCCTTTTCCTTACATCACCTACCCAATACAAGTCCTCTCAGTTATATGACGTCACTCCACACAAATCGATTCCAGGGTTTTATTTCTATATCCTCCTCCTCCTCCTCCTCCTCCTCCTCCTCCTCCTCCTCCTCCTCCTCCTCCTCCCCCTCTTCCTCCCCCCCCTTCTCCTCCTCCTCTTCCCTCCTCCCCCTCCTCTTCCTCCTAACCATAAATTCCATAACTGCCATGACGTCACAGTATCTGTCATGCCATTTTTATACTTATCCCAAATTTCCCTACACTTCCATCCCACACAAGGCCTCCTCGAATCAATCATTTCATCCCATTAATCTATCCGCTGAAGGATGCTGTCCCCATCTATCCCCTCCTCATCTATTCTGTCTATTCTTCAACCTCAATCCATCCTCATAATCATCCATCCTGGGGAGATGCAAAAGAGACTTAAGCCACATGGAGATATACAGACCTGAAGGACCTCTTTTTATACCTTTGGCGTTTCAATAAAAGGTCTCCTGACGGTGACAAGGCCCTTGGCCCGTGTCCAGAGGGCGGGGTGGAGTGAATTGGGCTTCCAATGAAGGCTTTAAAGGACCTTTTTCCTTTTGTTAGATTTGTCTGGGCTTACGAAGAAGGCGCAGAAGGATATTTTTTTTTTTTTAGCTGACAGTAGTTGAACTGGTTCCAAGAATGGCAAAGTATTTCTTTTTTACAATTTCTATTTTATTTTAA
>NW_027171713.1:55000-57500 GCF_036898095.1 Palaemon carinicauda
TGTCTAGATCAGTTGGGGAAGATGAGGATTCCTGAATGGGTTGGGGAAGATGAGGATTCCTGAATGGGTTGGGGAAGATAAGGATTTCTGAATGGGTTGGGGAAGATGAGGTTGTCTAGATCAGTTGGGGAAGATAAGGATTCCTGAATGGGTTTGGGAAGATGAGGATTCCTGAATGGGTTGGGGAAGATGAGGATTCCTGAATGGGTTGGGGAAGATGAGGATTTCTGAATGGGTTGGGGAAGATGAGGTTGTCTAGATCAGTTGGGGAAGATAAGGATTCCTGAATGGGTTTGGGAAGATGAGGATTCCTGAATGGGTTGGGGAAGATGAGGATTCCTGAATGGGTTGGGGAAGATGAGGATTCCTGAATGGGTTGGGGAAGATAAGGATTCCTGAATGGGTTGGGGAAGATAAGGATTTCTGAATGGGTTGGGGAAGATGAGGTTGTCTAGATCAGTTGGGGAAGATGAGGATTCCTTAATGGGTTGGGGAAGATGAGGATTCCTGAATGGGTTGGGGAAGATAAGGATTCCTGAATGGGTTGGGGAAGATGAGGATTCTTGAATGGGTTGGGGAAAATGGGGATTTCTGAATGTGTTGGGGAAGATGAGGTTGTCTGGATCAGTTGGGGAAGATGAGGATTTCTGAAAGAGTTGGGAAGTTGAGACTATGTGAACGGGTTGGGGAAGATGAGGTTGTCTAGATGAGTTTGGAAGATGAGGTTGTCTAGATCAGTTGGGGAAGATAAGGATTTCTTAATGGGTTGGGGAAGATCAGGATTTCTTAATGGGTTGGGGAAGATGAGGATTCCTGAATGGGTTGGGGAAGATAAGGATTTCTGAATGTGTTGGGAAAGATGAGGTTGTCTAGATCAGTTGGGGAAGATAAGGATTTCTGAATGGGTTGGGGAAGATGAGGTTGCTTGGATATTCACTGGATACTGGGCTGATTCTGGGACTTTTTTCTCACATTATGGGACCACCTTTTGGGACTTTGATATACGATGAGGACTTTCATGGGACCATATTCTTGGCAGTTTTATGGTACCATTTTCTGGGTAAATTTTGTGGGACCATTTTCTGGGCAATTGTTACTGTACCCTTTTTTGGGGGGTAATGTTAAGGGTAATTGCCATGTAACTATATTTTGAAAAATTTATATAGAACAATTTTTGGGTAATTTTTCTGGGACAATTTTCATGGGGCCATTTTTTTTTTAATTTCATAAGACTATATTCTGAGAAAATTATATGGAACAATATTTGATGTAATTTTTAGTGGGCAATTTTCGTGAGACCAGTTTCTGTGAATTTTTATGGGACCATATTCTGGGTTATTTTTATGGGACAAATTTTGGGGGTAATTTTTACGGGACCATTTTTGGGTAACTTTTATGGGACCATTTTCTGGGTAATTTTCATGGGACCATATTCTGAGAAATATATATGGAACAATTTTTGGTTAATTTTCCGGGACAATTTTCCTGGGACCAGTTTCTGGGAATTTTAATGGGACCATATTCTGGGTTATTTTCAAAGGACAACTTTTGAAGGTAATTTTAATGGGACCATTTTTGGGTAACTTTTATGGGACCATATTCTGACCAATTTTTTTATGGAACAATTTTTGGGTAATTTTTCTGGGATAATTTTAATGAAACCATTTTCTCGGAATTTTTATGGGACCCTATTCTGGGTTATCTTTATGGAACATCTTTTCTTGGAAGTTTGGGTAATTTTTATGGGACCATATTCTGAGAAATTTATATGGAACAATTTTTGGGTAATTTTTCTGGGATAATTTTAATGAAACCCTTTTCTGGTTATTTTTTATGGGACCATTCTTCCATCTAGCTGAAAATGATGTCTGTAGGGGGGGGGAGGGGGATGGAGAGAAAGTTCCATTGAAATAATATGTCAACTTACACTCTCTCTCTCTCTCTCTCTCTCTCTCTCTCTCTCTCTCTCTCTCTCTCTCTCTCTCTCTCCGGGATGCGTAAAGTAGTTGTTATCATAGGTAGCAGGTTGGCCAGGGCACCAGCCACCCGTTGATATACTACCGCTAGAAATAGAAAACAATGAGGTCTTTTGACTGGTCAGACAGTACTACATAGGATCCTTCTCTCTGGTTTCGGTTCATTTTCCCTTTGCCTACACACACACACAGTGAAAAGTCTGGCCTATTCTTTATACATTCTTCTCTGTCCTCATACATCTGACAACACTGAGATTACCAAACAATTCTTCTTCACCCAAAAAGTTCAGTGGCTACTTTCCTCTTGGTAAGGGTAGAAGAGACTCTTTAGCTATGGCAAGCAGCTCTTCTAGAAGGTCACTCCAAAATCAAACCATTGTTCTCTAGTCTTGGGTAGAGCTATTGCCACTGTACCATGGTCTTCCACTGTCTTGGATTAGAGTTTTCTTGCTTGAGGGTACACTCGGGTACACTATTCTGTCTTGTTTCTTTTCCTCGTTTTATTAGATATTCACACACACGCA
>NW_027171713.1:67500-77500 GCF_036898095.1 Palaemon carinicauda
AATATTTGCTATTCAAAATACAGAACATAGAACTAGTTTTAAAACTGTCTGATATATAAACTATTTATGACAATATTTGCTATTCAAAATACAGAACATAGAACTAGTTTTAAAACTGTCTGATATATATACTATTTATGACAATATTTGCTATTCAAAATACAGAACATAGAACTAGTTTTAAAACTGTCTGATATATAAACTATTTATGACAATATTTGCTATTCAAAATACAGAACATAGAACTAGTTTTAAAACTGTCTGATATATAAACTATTTATGACAATATTTGCTATTCAAAATACAGAACATAGAACTAGTTTTAAAACTGTCTGATATATATACTATTTATGACAATATTTGCTATTCAAAATACATATTATAGAACTAGTTTTAAAACTGTCTGATATATAAACTATTTATGACAATATTTGCTATTCAAAATACATATTATAGAACTAGTTTTAAAACTGTCTGATATATAAACTATTTATGACAATATTTGTTATTCAAAATACAGAACATAGAATCTAGTTTTAAAACTGTCTGATATATAAACTATTTATGACAATATTTGATATTCAAAATACAGAATATAGAACTAGTTTTAAAACTGTCTGATATATAAACTATTTATGACAATATTTGATATTCAAAATACGTATTATAGAACTAGTTTTAAAACTGTCTGATATATATACTATTTATGACAATATTTGCTATTCAAAATACAGAACATAGAACTAGTTTTAAAACTGTCTGATATATAAACTATTTATGACAATATTTGCTATTCAAAATACAGAACATAGAACTAGTTTTAAAACTGTCTGATATATAAACTATTTATGACAATATTTGATATTCAAAATACAGAACATAGAACTAGTTTTAAAACTGTCTGATATATATACTATCTATGACAATATTTGCTATTCAAAATACATATTATAGAACTAGTTTTAAAACTGTCTGATATATAAACTATTTATGACAATATTTGCTATTCAAAATACATATTATAGAACTAGTTTTAAAACTGTCTGATATATAAACTATTTATGACAATATTTGTTATTCAAAATACAGAACATAGAATCTAGTTTTAAAACTGTCTGATATATAAACTATTTATGACAATATTTGATATTCAAAATACAGAATATAGAACTAGTTTTAAAACTGTCTGATATATAAACTATTTATGACAATATTTGATATTCAAAATACGTATTATAGAACTAGTTTTAAAACTGTCTGATATATATACTATTTATGACAATATTTGCTATTCAAAATACAGAACATAGAACTAGTTTTAAAACTGTCTGATATATAAACTATTTATGACAATATTTGCTATTCAAAATACAGAACATAGAACTAGTTTTAAAACTGTCTGATATATAAACTATTTATGACAATATTTGCTATTCAAAATACAGAACATAGAACTAGTTTTAAAACTGTCTGATGTATAAACTATTTATGACAATATTTGATATTCAAAATACAGAATATAGAACTAGATTTAAAACTGTCTGATATATAAACTATACACCATAGCACCAATTATAAAAAGATACTCAACATAAACTGTCTGATATATAAACTACACAACATAGAATTAGTTTAAAACTGTCTGATACATAAACTACACAACATAGAATTAGTTTAAAACTGTCTGATACATAAACTACACAACATAGAATTAGTTTAAAACTGTCTGATACATAAACTACACAACATAGAATTAGTTTAAAACTGTCTGATACATAAACTACACAACATAGAATTAGTTTTAAAACTGTCTGATACATAAACTACACAACATAGAACCAATTTTAAAAGTGCCTGATATATAAACTACACAACATAGAATTAGTTTAAAACTGTCTGATATATAAACTACACAACATAGAGTTAGTTTTAAAATGGTCTAATATATAATAAACTGCACAACATAGAATTAGTTTTAAAACTGTCTGATTTATAAACTACACAACATAGAGTTAGTTTAAAACTGTCTGATATATAAACTACAAAACATAGAGTTAGTTTTAAAACGGTCTAATATATAATAAACTACACAACATAGAATTAGTTTTAAAACTGTCTAATACATAATAAACTGCACAACATAGAATTATTTTAAAAGTGCCTGATATATAAACTACACAACATAGAAATAGTTTTAAAACTGTCTGATTTATGAACTACACAACATAGAATTAGTTTTAAAACTGTCTGATACATAAACTACACAACATAGAATTAGTTTTAAATCTGTCTGATACATAGAATTAGTTTTAAATCTGTCTGATTTATAAACTACACAACATAGAATTAGTTTTAAAACTGTCTGATACATAAACTACACAACATAGAATTAGTTTTAAAACTGTCTGATTTATAAACTACACCACATAGAATTAGTTTTAAATCTGTCTGATACATAGAATTAGTTTTAAATCTGTCTGATTTATAAACTACACAACATAGAATTAGTTTTAAATCTGTCTGATTTATAAACTACACCACATAGAATTAGTTTTAAAACTGTCTGATTTATAAACTACACAACATAGAGTTAGTTTTAAATCTGTCTGATACATAAACTACACAGCATAGAATTAGTTTTAAAACTGTCTGATACATAAACTACACAACATAGAATTAGTTTTAAATCTGTCTGATTTATAAACTACACAACATAGAATTAGTTTTAAAACTGTCTGATACATAAACTACACAACATAAAATTAGTTATAAAACTGTCTGATACATAAACTACACAACATAGAATTAGTTTTAAATCTGTCTGATTTATAAACTACACAACATAGAGTTAGTTTTAAAACTGTCTGATACATAAACTACACAGCATAGAAGTAGTTTTAAAAGTGCCTGATTTATAAACTACACAACATAGAGTTAGTTTTAAATCTGTCTGATACATAAACTACACAGCATAGAATTAGTTTTAAAACTGTCTGATTTATAAACTACACAACATAGAATTAGTTTTAAAACTGTCTGATTTATAAACTACACAACATAGAATTAGTTTTAAAACTGTCTGATTTATAAACTACACAGCATAGAATTAGTTTTAAATCTGTCTGATACATAAACTACACAGCATAGAAGTAGTTTTAAAAGTGCCTGATTTATAAACTACACAACATAGAATTAGTTTTAAAACTGTCTGATATATAAACTACTCAACATAGAATTAGTTATAAAACTTTCTCAACATTGCACCAGTTGTAAAACTATTCGATCCATTAAGTAAACAAAACATTTCGTATTCCTAAGTCTGTAACTCCACCACCCAGACCTCCATTCTGTGTACATTCAGCCAATAGTAAAAGAATATGAAAAAAAACTATAGTCTAGCCTTTTATTTCATGTTATAATGCACCTTGGGAGGATTTTGAGTCCTGGCGGGCGTTGGAGAGCCTTCGGGGGACCAGACGGTATTCTGTTGTGCTCTGGGGTGGGAGGACTTCATTTTTGTATCCGTAAAGTCCAAAGTCCTGTTAAGGAAATGGGGGAAGGAAGGAGACAAGGTTCTCTTAATGGAGAGGAACACGGTTTGGTAAAATAGCCTCTATGGCCGGTGTACTTAAAGGTGAGATTTTGGGGGATGTTTTAATACAATCTTAATGGGGTCTTTATGGGTAGCTGAAGTAGTCAGTGGAATGGAGCTGAATAGAATCATGAGGAGTTCATACATACATATGTGTTTATGTTTAGATCCTGAGACAAGCATAGATTGTGACCCAGTGGGGTGTTGGAGATATTTACAAATAGGATGGTGTGTAGGTGAACAGTTGTGTAATAAATGGAATGTTTGATCACTGTAAATTAAACTTTGGTATTGTGACTGTTGAAGAGAAGCTGCAGAAACTAGTGAAACTATTTGCAAGAAGCTGAGATTGAAAATAAGTAAGACAGATTGAAGATTATTTGCTAATTGGTGGAAAGAGTCTTGAACAGTCTGTAGAGACCAATATGGACTACTAAGTTTGAATAAATGAATAAAGGTTGACATTAAGGTTCAGTTGGATCAGGACGTTTTGAAGTGGTCTGATCATGTTGAAAGAATAAATGACAGATGAGATCAGATAGATCAGGATGTTTTGAGGTGGTGTGGGCATGTGGGAAGAATGGATGATAATTGAATTCAGGTGGATCAGGATGTTTTGAGGTGGTCTGGATATGTATAAAGAATGAATGACAATTGAGTTCAGATCCATCAGGGGGTTTGGGAGTGCTTTTAAATTGAATGATAATTGATTTCAGATTGGTCAGAATGTTTTGAGGTGGTTTGGACATGTTGGAAGAATGAGTGACAATTGATTGTATATAAAGCCTATAATTCTGAAGTGTAAGATAAGGGAATAAAGCTTACAAAGGGTGGAATAGATTGCTTGAAAGCCATATTAGGAGACCTCCACGAGGCAGGAGGCGGCACGGCTCGGCGAAGCGTGCCTGGATAGACGTGCTGCTTTGGAGCTATCTTTGCATATGCTGTGGCATTGGTCAACATTTGACTGTCCACATGACGAATAGCATCCTCAAACCATATCCTCTCTCCCTTACAGGCTGTGCAGGATGTCGTGCGAACGCGCCATGAATTCGACCGGCCTGCGGCTAGTGGCACTGGCCTCCTTCTTCGTCCTACTCGTCTTCCTGCCTGGAGGTAAGTGAAGGGAATTAACATAAATCTGAACAACTCCCCCCCTACTCTTCCCCTTACCCTACCCTACCTCCCTTCTCCTCCCCCCTCCCTTTCCATGGTCTCCCTCTCCCCCTCCTCCTCCTTCAGTCCTATCTCCCATCCTCCTTGCTACTTGCCTTTTTATTGCTTTTTTGTGTAAGAGTACAATAAAGGGGTTTAGCATTATGAGATTTTTTAGGTAGATTCTCTCTCTCTCTCTCTCTCTCTCTCTCTCTCTCTCTCTCTCTCTCTCTCTCTCTCTCTCTCTCTCTCTCTCTCTCTCTCTCTCTCTCATTAAACATATGTATATACAGTATGGAGTACACATGCATTAATATTTATGTGCATATATATATATATATATATATATATATATATATATATATATATATATATATATATATATATATATATATATATACTGTAATATGTATGTATTTATATATAGTATATACACATGAGTACATACATATACTCATATAAAATAATATATGCATTGTGTATATATGTAAATACACATTTATATATGTATAAAGGCAATATGTTGTAATACCAAATGCGTCCAATACTTCAACCGAAAATTAATTATTTGGTAACAAATTAGGCATAAAATAAAGCTTGAGTAATTTCAATAAGAAAACATTAAAGAAACTTTACTTAAGGTAATGTCCTCAGTGCTCTAAATTTTTAGAAGGTAGCTGAAAGAGCTCCCTGGACCCAGCACCGTTCCTTGTAATCCAAATTCCTTTATTTTTTTATTTTTTATACCGTTTTTGTCCATATGTACTTATGTGATCAATAGTCAAGCCTCCTTTACCCCCTAAGCTAGGACCTGGGAAGACCAGACACTGACTCCTGGGGTTTCAAATGGTAGTATTATGGGTCCCCTAATGACAGTCCACGGGGACAGTATTGTTATGGTTTCCATTTAAAGCTATCAAGCCGTGAGAGAGGCTCGAACTAGTGACCCGATGACTGAGAGTCGAAATGTTAATATTACTTCTTTCGTCCTCGTTCTTCTGTAATATTAGTGCCTACAGTGCGACTTTTGTAGTGTTCTTAGTGCTCAGATGTATTGAATTATGTGTCTTATCACCCACAGTATTTTCTTTAGCTGTGGTCGAATCCTGTGGTCCACACCAGTGAGTTTTCCTTATCTAAGGAGCCTTACCATCTGTAAAGTCAGACAGATGCTTAGGCATCTATATCTTGAAAAATGGAATTTTAATATATATTATTTTGATACTCACCTGATGTTCATACACATCTCCCAACTGTATGATTTGGCTAGTCTTGGGTAGTGCCATAGCCTCTGTACCATGGTCTTCCACTTGTCTTGGGTTAGAGTTCTCTTGCTTGAGGGTACACTCAGGCACACTATTCTATCTTATTTCTCTTCCTCTGTTTTTTTTTTTTAAATTTGTATCGTTTATGTAGGAGATATTTATTTTAATGTTGTTACTCTTAAAATGTTTAATTTTCCTTTTTTCCTTGTTTAATTTTCCTTTTTTCCTTTCCTCACTGGGCTATTTTCCTTGTAGGGGCCCCTGGGCTTATTGCATCCTGCTTTTCCAACTAGGGTTGTGCCTTAGCAAGTGATAATAATAATAATAATAATAACCCATTACCTTATTGTCATTAACCAACGTTTTCTATTTACTATAAAAGGAAAGAAAACGAAGCTTCACATTTTCTATTTACTATAAAAGGAAAGAAAACGGAGCTTCACATTTTCTATTTACTATAAAAGGAAAGAAAACGGAGCTTCACATTCTCTATTTACTATAAAAGAAAAGAAAACGGAGCTTCACATTTTCTATTTACTATAAAAGGAAAGAAAATGGAACTTCACATTTTCTATTTACTATAAAAGGAAAGAAAACGGAGCTTCACATTTTTATTTACTATAAAAGGAAAGAAAACGGAGCTTCACATTTTCTATTTACTTTAAAAGGAAAGAAAACGAAGCTTCACATTTTCTATTTACTATAAAAGGAAAGAAAACGGAGCTTCGCATTTTCTATTTACCATAAAAGGAAAGAAAACGGAGCTTCACATTTTCTATTTACTATAAAAGGAAAGAAAACGGAGCTTCACATTTTCTATTTACTATATAAGGAAAGAAAACGGAGCTCCACATTTTCTATTTACTATTAAAGGAAAGAAAACAGAGCTTCACATTTTCTATTTACTATAAAAGGAAAGAAAACGGAGCATCACATTCTCTATTTACTCTAAAAGGAAAGAAAACGGAGCTTCACATTTTCTATTTACTATGAAAGGAAAGAAAACGGAGCTTCACATTTTCTATATACTATAAAAGGAAAGAAAGCGGAGCTTCACGTTTTCTATTTACTATATAAGGAAAGAAAACGGAGCTTCACATTTTCTATTTACTATAAAAGGAAAGAAAACGGAGCTTCACATTTTCTATTTACTATAAAAGGAAAGAAAACGGAGCTTCACATTTTCCATTTACTATAAAAGGAAAGAAAACGGAGCTTCACATTTTCTATTTACTATAAAAGGAAAGAAAACGGAGCTTCACATTTTCTATATACTATAAAAGGAAAGAAAGCGGAGCTTCACATTTTCTATTTACTCTAAAAGGAAAGAAAACGGAGCTTCACATTTTCTATTTACTCTAAAAGGAAGGAAAACGGAGCTTCACATTTTCTATTTACTATAAAAGGAAAGAAAACGGAGCTTCACGTTTTCTATTTACTTTAAAAGGAAAGAAAACGGAGCTTCACATTTTCTATATACTATAAAAGGAAAGAAAACGGAGCTTCACGTTTTCTATTTACTCTAAAAGGAAAGAAAGCGGAGCTTCACATTTTCTATTTACTATAAAAGGAAAGAAAACGGAGCTCCACATTTTCTATTTACTTTAAAAGGAAAGAAAACGGAGCTTCATATGTTCTATTTACTATAAAAGGAAAGAAAACGGAGCTTCACATTTTCTATTTACTATAAAAGGAAAGAAAACGGAGCTTCACATTTTCTATTTACTATAAAAGGAAAGAAAACGGAGCTTCACATTTTCTATTTACTATAAAAGGAAAGAAAACGGAGCTTCACATTCTCTATTTACTCTAAAAGGAAAGAAAACGGAGCTTCACATTTTGAGGGGAAGCTTAGATAATTCATCTCGAATAAAAGCATCGAATATTTATTCTTAATTATATGGAATCAAATGCTCAGGTGAACCTAGTCTGTATTGATTCTTATTTATACGAATAATTTCAAAAGATTCTTAAAGTGTTCTCTCATCAGTCTATGAAATCAGATTTTTTTTTTATTTTGTATATACTTAAAAAGACTTAGTTTGATATATATTTTCATCCATTTTCATGTGATTTTAATCATTAATCCTCTTTTATTATTATTATTATTATTATTATTATTATTATTATTATTGTAGTTATTAATGCTGTTGTTATAATTATTGTTATTATTGATATTATTATTGTTATTATTATTTTAATTATTATCATTATTATTATTATTATTATTATTATTATTATTATTATTATTATTGTGTGTTGTGGTTGTTTTTGTTGTTGTTGTTATTGTAATTATTATTATTATTATTTTTGTTGTTGTTGTTATTATTAATATTGTTAATATTGATATTATCATTATTATTATTATTATTATTATTATTATTATTATTATCATTATTATTATCATTATTATTATCGTCATCATAATCAAAAGAAACAACAATAAATACTAAAAAAAAAAGTGAAAAAATGAAAAGAGATAAAACTAGATAAAAGAGACTTTTATCATCCCCAATCATTTCCGCCACTTGCTGACAAATCTCCTATCTTTTTTGACATTATTTCACTCATTTTATATTTTCCACCACTTTTTTACGTAAATTACCCATTATTCGTAATTTTAATTGCTATTTCATTTAGTCATTTTTACATTTTCTCGTAATTATCTCATGTGACCCACATATGACCTCTCTCTCCGCTAGGGTCATAAGAGTTCAAATGCTATTCCAATAAATATTTATTTTTATTTTCTCTTGTGACCTCCGTTTGACCTCTTCTCGGGTCATAAGAGTTCAGATGTTATTTCAATGTCATTTTTATGACCATTTCTCATGTGATCCCATGTTGACCTCTCTTCTCCACTTGGGTTGTAAGAAGTCAAGCGTTCTTTCAATAAGTAATTTTCTTATGACTAATTCTTATGTGACCACCATTTACCCTCTCTTTGCTCAGGTCAAAAGAGTTCAAATGCTCTTTCCATAAGTCATTTTCTTATGACTAGCTGTCAGGTGACCTGAGTTGACCTCTGCTCAGGTCGTAAGAGTTGAAATGCTATTTCAATACGCCATTTTCATATAACTATATCATGTGACCCCGTTAGACGTCTTCTCAGGTCATGAGTTCAAATGGTATTTCATTAATTCATTTCCATATGACTGTCACTTGACCTCAGTTGACCTCCACTCAGGTCATGAGTTCAAATACTATTTCAATAAGTAATTTTCTGTCATGTGACTTCAGTTTACCCCTCTCCGCCCGTTCAAGTTGCAAGAGTTCAAAATGACCTCAAATTATCATGTCAGAGTAATGAGTGTAACTTTTATAGTGTGATTAATGACGTTAATTGATATTATTAAGGCTGTGAATTATCGAAAGAGGATTCGGAGGAGACTTTTTGCAATAATTTGCAGTTAACGATGCGACGTAATAGGTCTGACCTCTTTTAATCCTGAACCATTCGTGTTTTATTTGCGCAATTCTATTCGTTGTAAATTTCCTTTATGTATCAGTAATGTTTTTGCGCATGCTAGTTTACGATCCTCGCGTCGATTTTGATGAGAGTATTAAACCACCTCGTTGCGCTGTTAAACAGGCCATGTCTTGGCGTAGGTATGCTCTCTATTGAGTTGCCCATGCCTATAGCTACATTGATTTTAGCCCATTGTGTTCGTTTTAACCTCTCCTAACTAGCTATTCTCCCTTGCAGTCTTACAGTTTTGACCTTGGGACACCCAATGAGTAAATTGATAAAACTGATAATGATGTAAATAGCCATTTGTGAGGAGCTGGTACCCCAGCATCCTGCAGGAGATATATCCAAGGGCCTTGAAAGGTTGTCGATGGTAGTCAAACATCCAAAATACTGAACAAACGCGCCCTTACTCGAAAAGCTGATTGGATGACTACCGGTATAACGAACAATTTGCTGACTTTGGCCATTTTATTATTAGCTTTCTATGCTGACAATCAAGGTGTCTAGTTTTTCTCT
>NW_027171713.1:85000-92500 GCF_036898095.1 Palaemon carinicauda
CTGGCAAGCAGGACAATGCCCTAGAGACTGACTATATATGATCAGAGCCCAAGCCTCCTCTCCCCCCAAGCTAGGACGAGGGAGGGCTAGGCAGTGGCTACTGATGACTCATCAGATAGACCTATTAAGGTTCCTCATGAATGGCAGAGGCAAATAATTTCTCGTCTGCAAATCCTCCTGTGTAAAGTTTCAAAGGTCCCTCATGAATGGCAGAGGCAAGGGACAGTGACATTGCCCTGGCAAGCAGAACAATGCCCTAGAGACTGACTATATATGATCAGAGCCCAAGCTACGACCAGGGAGGGCCAGACAGTGGCTACTGATGACTCAGCAGATAGACCTATTGGCTCCCCCAAACCCTCCAACCTTAGCTCACAAGGATGGTGAGGTTGCAGACACTAATGGCACTAACGAGTCTGAGTGGGACTCGAACCCTCAGTGTGGCAAATACCATGTTGAAACGTTACCAATCAGGATACAACAAAACGTTTTGATTATTATTATTATTATTATTATTATTATTATTATTACTATCCAAGCTACAACCCTAGTTGGAAAAACAAGATGCTATAAGCCCAGGGGCTCCAACAGGGAAAAATAGCCCAGTGAGGAAAGGAAATAAGGAAATAAATAAATGAAGAGAACAAATTAACAATAAATCATTCTAAAATAAATATCTCCTCTAAAGTAGGTAAAGGTTTTTTGAATGTACAAAATATGAACAAAATATGAACAAAAATTGTGAGATGACTTAGAAATGTGATGCTATTTTTCAGTAAAGAAACAAAAAGGATATTTATGTAACTGGTTTTACATTTAGATTACCATGGCAGAGAACTGAAAATTCAGCAACGAATATATTTCAGCGTTTCTGACTGTTAAACAATAAAAAAAATACAAAATTCACGACCGTTCATTTGCATCCATTGTGTAAACAGAAGCAGACCCTCATTTTTTCTTCTTCTCTCTGAAAGTATACAAAGCGGTTTCTAAAGCTTGAGGAATTCGAAAAAGCTCCACCAATTATTCCCTGCATTTTAAATCCCTTTTTCCTTTAGGGCCAAATTAGCTTTTTCCCCAGCACCAGATTTGGACCCAAATTTGACTTTCTGATGATGTGTATTTTGTTTTGGATGATTTTGGTGTTTTATGTGTATTTTGTTTGGATGATTTTGGTGTTTTATGTGTATTTTGTTTGGATGGTTTTGGTGTTTTATGTGTATTTTGTTTGGATGATTTTGGTGTTTTATGTGTATTTTGTTTGGATGATTTTGGTGTTTTAAATGTGTATTTTGTTTGGATGATTTTGGTGTTTTATGTGTATTTTGTTTGGATGATTTTGGTGTTTTATGTGTATGTTGTTTGGATGATTTTGGTGTTTTAAATGTGTATTTTGTTTTGGATGATTTTGGTGTTTTATGTGTATTTTGTTTTGGATGATTTTGGTGTTTTGTGTGTATTTTGTTTGGATGATTTTGGTGTTTTGTGTGTATTTTGTTTGGATGATTTTGGTGTTTTATGTGTATTTTGTTTGGATGATTTTGGTGTTTTATGTGTATTTTGTTTGGATGATTTTGGTGTTTTATGTGTATTTTGTTTGGATGATTTTGGTGTTTTATGTGTATTTTGTTTGGATGATTTTGGTGTTTTATGTGTATTTTGTTTGGATGGTTTTGGTGTTTTATGTGTATTTTGTTTTGGATGGTTTTGGTGTTTTATGTGTATTTTGTTTGGATGATTTTGGTGTTTTATGTGTATTTTGTTTGGATGATTTTGGTGTTTTATGTGTATTTTGTTTGGATGATTTTGGTGTTTTATGTGTATTTTGTTTGGATGATTTTGGTGTTTTATGTGTATTTTGTTTGGATGATTTTGGTGTTTTATGTGTATTTTGTTTGGATGGTTTTGGTGTTTTATGTGTATTTTGTTTGGATGATTTTGGTGTTTTATGTGTATTTTGTTTGGATGATTTTGGTGTTTTATGTGTATTTTGTTTGGATGATTTTGGTGTTTTATGTGTATTTTGTTTGGATGATTTTGGTGTTTTATGTGTATTTTGTTTGGAGGATTTTGGTGTTTTATGTGTATTTTGTTTGGATGATTTTGGTGTTTTATGTGTATTTTGTTTGGATGATTTTGGTGTTTTACGTGTATTTTGTTTGGATGATTTTGGTGTTTTAAATGTGTATTTTGTTTGGATGATTTTGGTGTTTTATGTGTATTTTGTTTGGATGATTTTGGTGTTTTATGTGTATTTTGTTTGGATGGTTTTGGTGTTTTATGTGTATTTTGTTTGGATGATTTTGATGTTTTGTATTTGATTTCTGTAATGTGAATAATGTAAATGATTTCATTCTATAACCTTGAGGAAAGTTAATTAATTAGATGGGATTGTAATATGTGTTTTGTTATTCATAATTTTTAATCATTTTCTATGATTACCGTTATAATAATTATTTTCAGGGATGTAGAACATCGAAATTAATTAATCTCTCTCTCTCTCTCTCTCTCTCTCTCTCTCTCTCTCTCTCTCTCTCTCTCTCTCTCTCTCTCTCTATATATATATATATATATATATATATATATATATATATATATACATATATATATATATATATATATATATATATATATATATATATATATATATATATGTATACATACATATATATATTTATTTATATATCATCTCCTTCTACGGCCATTGATGCAAAGGGCCTCGGTTAGATTTCGCCAGTCGTCTCTATCTTGAGCTTTTTAATTCAATACTTCTCCATTTATCATCTCTTACTTCACGTTTCATAGTCCTCATCCATTTAGGCCTGGGTCTCCCATCTTCTAGTGCCCTGTGGAGCCAAACTAAACGTTTGGATATATATATATATATATATATATATATATGTATGTATATATATATACATATATATATGTATTTATGTATATATGTATTCATATTCATGTATGATATGTATACATATATATACATATAAATATATATATATATATATATATATATATATATATATATGTGTGTGTGTGTGTGTGTGTGTGTGTGCGTGTGTGTGTGTGTGTGTTTGTAATAGTGAGTAAATTTACATGTGATATTAATGATAATTATATCACATCATAAATAATTTTATAATTTCATTTTTAAGATAAATTTTCCTCTAGACATTGAATTGTTTTAATGATATAACTGCGGATAAAGATATCAGCATCTGTGGAAAATTGATATTTAGAAAGGAGATGACAATTTATACTTGTATATTATATATTGAAACCTTTAATGAAGGTTTGTTATGATTATAATTATTTATATTTAATATTAAAATTCCTTTGACGCTTACTTGTGTTCCTACGAGCTCACTCTACCAACTCACCCTTATGGCTAACCATAAGGAACTATATCGTAGCTGTATTTATATCTTGTCTCTTCCTTGATTGAACCTTAACTTCTAGTCGTTGCTCTCAAGTCATTTAAAAAGAATATGGTCCTATGAATTTGATAGAATCCCCTTTTTAAGATTCTATTCACATCTCGCGGAGTCTGCAAACGAATACGTGTGTCGCGGAGTCTGCAGACGAATACGTGCGTCGCGGAGTCTGCAGACGAATACATGTGTCACGGAGTCTGCAGACGAATATATATGTTGCAGAGTCTGCAGATGAATACACGTTGTGGAGTATACAGACGAATAGACATGTCGCGGAGTCTGCAGACGAATACATGTGTCGCGGAGTCTGCAGACATACATATGTCACGGAGTCTGCAGACGAATACATGCCTGGCAGAGTCTACAGATGAATACATATGTCGCAAAGTCTGCAGACGAATGCATATGTTGCAGAGTCTACAAATGAATACATATGTCGCGGAGTCTGCAGACAAAAACATATGTTGCGGAGACTGCAGACGATTACATATGTCACGGAGTCTACAGATGAATACTGAAGTCGCAGAGTCGACAGACGAATGCATATGTCGCGGAGTCTGCAGACGAATATATATGTTGCGGAGTCTGCAGATAAATACATATGTCGCAGAGTCTGCAGATGAATACATAGGTCGCGGTGTCTAATGACGAATACATAAGTCTCGTAGTCTACAGATGAATAAATATGTTGCAGAGTCTGCATAATACATAAGTCGCCGAGTCTTCAGACGAGTACGTGTGTCGTGAAGTCTGCCCGAGAGTTTGGGAATGTCGATTCAAAAAGAAAATTCCAAAGCTGCACTACTTTACAATTCCCTAAAATAGGAGGTTGCAAGCAAAGCTTATATACGGATAGTTAAGGTGTAATGTACATTTCAATATCACCTCGATCCTCAGAGCTTGGAAGTGGGTAATGTTTCAGTGGCGATAAGATATCTCCGGACTAATAATTCGCATTTGCTTAAACATGCCCCAAAACACCTCCAGACGATGATCTATTTGGCAGATATCACTAAAGATTTGGGCACTTGTTGAGGATGGATGGTGGGAAGGGAGTGAGGAGGGCTTGTGAGGAACATGTTAAGGGGGAAGATGGAGAGGAAGGCAGAGAATTTGTTGGCACGATAAGGTGAAGGATGATATGGAAAGAAGAGGTTTGGTGGAAGAGGCATTGGAGAGGGCGCATCAGGCAAACCGACCTCATAATGTAGGGATAACGGAGGAAAGGAGAAGAAGGATAAAGACTTTGAAATTCGTTGTACTGAGAGGTATGATTTGTTATTATTATAGTTAGTATTAGTGGTAGTGGTAGTAGAAATAGTAGTAGTAGTAGTAGTAATAGTGAAAGTATTAGTAATAGTAGTAGTAGTAGTAGTAACAGTGAAAGTATTAGTGGTAGAAATATTGACTAATCAATCACGACTCATGGTAATCTCTGATATCCATACATTTGTGGAGAACATGCAAGAGGTCTTAGGTTGTAATATTTCTATGTAAAAAAAATATGGAATGGTGGGAAATGAAGATATTTACTTCATTTATATATGGGATCATGAAGTTAGAATCGCTGGAATGAATGATAAGATTGTGTCACAGTTTACGAAGTGGTACAACATAGTAAATGACATACTCTTGGATATGGATGTAGTACAATCCTAACAGCTTCTTCTCTTCCTCTTTTACTAATAATCTTATATAAATTGATCTTTTGAATCCTTTTGAATCCTGCTAATTGAAGAATGTACTCCTCCATAGCAGATGCAACAACTGTACCCATCAGACCATTTCTTTTTCTAGCTCCTATTTTTGCATTCAGATCACCTAGCCCAACCATCCCTTCTCCTCTTCAAAAACCGAACCTTTATTTGGGAACTCTGGTTGATTCTTTCTAATCTCTTTAGTTAATCTTATATAAATTGTTCTTTTTAATCCAGGTAATTCAAGAATGTACTCTCCTCCACAGCAGATGCAACAACTGTACCCACCAGACTATTTCTTTTTCTAGCTCCTATTTTTGCATTCAGATCACCTAGCCCAACCATCCCTTCTCTTCAAAAACCGAACCTTTGTTTGTGAACTTTGGTTGATTCTTTTTAAACTCTTTATTGACTGTTAATACTAAATCAGCTCCACTTCTGATCTGTGACATTTGATTAGTTTAAATTAATTACAAAATCTTTTTTGACTTATGAGTAACTATTTTGATTTAAGAACTTTCATCTCTGTAGGGTAATTGATTTGAGTAATTTTAGTAGGTGATTTATAGTAACTGAATTAATAGTTTTACTTCACTAGCACAACTTTCTGCTCTGTGGAATAATTCTTTTGGTTTAACCAATCCTATTTGGTAGAGTAACTTTTTTATTAACGTTACCAGCACAACTTTCTGCTCTGTGTAGTAATCAATAGGACTTCACTACCACAACTTTCTGCTCTGTGTAGTAATCAATAGGACTTCACTACCACAACTTTCTGCTCTGTGTAGTAATCAATAGGACTTCACTACCACAACTTTCTGCTCTGTGTAGTAATCAATAGGACTTCACTACCACAACTTTCTGCTCTGTGTAGTAATCAATAGGACTTCACTACCACAACTTTCTGCTCTGTGTAGTAATCAATAGGACTTCACTACCACAACTTTCTGCTCTGTGTAGTAATCAATAGGACTTCACTACCACAACTTTCTGCTCTGTGTAGTAATGAATTGGACATCACTACCACAACTTTCTGCTCTGAAGAATAATTGTTTTGATTTGACCAACCCAACTTTCTGATCTGAAGAATAATTGTTTTGATTTGACTAACACAACTTTCTGTTCTGAAGAATAATTGTTTTGATTTGACCAACCCAACTTTCCGTTGTGAAAAATAATTGTTTTGACTTAACCAATACAACTTTCTGTTCTGAAGAATAATTGTTTTGACTAAACCAACAACTTTATGCTATGAAGAATAATTGTTTTGACTTAACCAACACAACTTTCTGTTCTGTAGAATAATTGTTTTGACTTAACCAATACAACTTTCTGCTTTGAGGATCAATTGTTTTGACTTAACCAATACAACTTTCTGTTCTGAAGAATAATTGTTTTGACTTAACCAATTCAACTTTCTGTTCTGAAGAATAATTTTTTGATTTGACCAACATGACTTTCTGCTCTGAAGAATATTTGTTTTGACTTAACCAACCAAACTTTCTGCTCTGAAGAATAATTGTTTTGACTTAACCAATACAACTTTCTGCTCTGAAGAATAATTGTTTTGACTTAACCAATACAACTTTCTGTTCTGAAGAATAATTGTTTTGACTTAACCAATTCAACTTTGTTCTGAAGAATAATTGTTTTGATTTGACCAACACAACTTTCTGTTCTGAAGAATAATTGTTTTGACTAAACCAATACAACTTTCTGTTCTGAAGAATAATTGTTTTGACTTAACCAACACAACTTTGTTCTGAAAAATAATTGTTTTGATTTGACCAACACAACTTTCTGCTCTGAAGAATAATTGTTTTGACTAAACCAATACAACTTTCTGCTCTGTAGAATAATTGTTTTGACTTAACCAACACAACTTTCTGTTCTGAGGAATAATTGTTTTGACTAAACCAATACAACTTTCTGTTCTGAAGAATAACTGTTTTGACTTAACCAACACTACTTTCTGTTCTGAAGAATAATTGTTTTAACTTAATCAACACAACCTTTTGCTCTGAAGAATAATTGTTTTGACTTGACCAATACAACTTTCTGCTCTGTAGACTAATTTTTTTGACTAAACCAACAACTTTCTACTATGAAGAATAATTGTTTTCACTTGACCAACACAACTTTCTGCTCTTGAATAATTGTTTTGATATAACTAAAACAACTTTCTACTCTGTGGACTAATCATTTTGAGGTAGCCTACACAGTTTGCTGCTCTGTAGAGTAATGTTT
Organism: Palaemon carinicauda; assembly: GCF_036898095.1. Lineage (NCBI taxonomy): Eukaryota > Metazoa > Arthropoda > Malacostraca > Decapoda > Palaemonidae > Palaemon > Palaemon carinicauda. The sequence continues at coordinate 92,379 of NW_027171713.1, forward strand.
TAGACTTGACTAAACCATTCAGTTCTGTGTAGTAGGAGTTTGGACAATATATCTTTCTGCTCTATATGATAAAACTGACCAATCTTTGCCTGACCTAACCTAACCTAACCTAACCTAACCTA
>NW_027171713.1:102500-115000 GCF_036898095.1 Palaemon carinicauda
GTGTGTACATATATATATGTACATATATATATATATATATGTACATATATATATATATATATATACAGTGTATATATATATATGTACATATATATATATATATATATACTGTATATATATATGTATATATATATATGTACATATATATATATATATATACTGTGTATATATATATATATATATACTGTATATATATATATATATATATATACACAACAACAACAACAACAAATGTAGCCGTATCTAGTCCACTGCAGGACAAAGGCCTCGGACTTATCCGCATTCACGTCTGGGGTTCGACCAGTTTTCATCACCACGCTGGAACAGTAATCACAACAAACCAACCTAGCATTGAATGCCCTGACTCGTACACCTTTGCTTATCATTTCTATTTGTCACTCATGAGCAGGAGGCAGGGGACAGGACAATGTCCTAGAGACTGAGCATAGTCCCCTCTGCACCCAAGGTAGGACCAGAGAGGAGCAGGAAGTGGTTACTGATGACCGAGTCAGCAGGTAGAGCATGTAGGCGAAGGCACCGGCCATCTGTTGAGATATTACCTCTAGAGAGTTATTGGGTCCTTTGTATGGCCAGACAGTACTACGTTGGATCCTTCTCTCTGGTTACGGTTTACACATACACCCAATAGTCTTGCCTATTCTTTACATATTCTTTTCTGTCCTCATACACCTGACAACACTGAGATTACCAAACAATTCTTCACCCAAGGGGTTAACTACTGCACTGTAATTGTTCAGTGACTACTCTCCTCGTGATAAGGGTAAAAGAGACTCTTTAGCTATGGTAAGCAGCTTTTCTGGGAGAAGGCCACTCCAAAATCAAACCATTGTTCTCTAGTCTTTGGTAGTGCCATAGCCTCTGTACCACGGACTTCCTTTAGAGAAGGCTCTTTAGCTATGGTAAGCAGCTTTTCTGGGAAAAGGACACTACAAAATTAAACCCTTGTTCTCTAGTCTTGGGTAGTGCCATAGCCTCTGTACCACGGTCATCCTCTGTCTTGGATTAGAGATTAGAGTTGTATTTTGACTTTGAATCTTCTTAGAATAATAAACTTGAACTTGATTTGCTAGTTCCTTTATTGCGTTTCTGTGCTAATCATTTCCTATGCAGAATGAAGAGTATATTAGGATGACAATCAACATGATTAAGACAGTTAAATCTATTATGTCCCTCACAACACCATGTTTAAAATACACTCTTGATTTGGAATGCTCGCAGGAACCTTCTGTCTTGGATTTGTGGTATGTAAGTGCAATATATTTGATTTCTATTCCTTCATTTGTTTTATTCTAAACTTCCGCTTCTCTTCTTCGACAGGTCAGGCCCAGGTGATGTTCCGCGAATGCGCCGAGACCAACATGTCGCACTTCTGCGGCGTCCACTACGAGAAGCTGGCCAATAACCGCGTCGAGAGGGTCATCGCTTGCTACAGGTCATGCGATACGGACTTCTGCAATTCCCACGCCATGAACTACATCAGCGAGGCTTCTCCCGTGGTCGCGTTCAGCTTCGCGAAACCCGCGACGATTTCCGCCGCCATCTTTGTCTGGATGATGGTCAGATGCATTATTGGAACCTGATTTCTGCTGCAGAATCGTTGTTATACCCTTATATTCTTGTAAAGAGTCGCTAATATTCCTTTGTCGTGTGCTTTTTTGGGGGGGTAAAAGCTGTGTTTTACTGAACTCTACTTAAAAATGGGTGATACCCAATATATAAGACTAAGAGAGGGAAGGATAAACCATGTTGGGTGTTTAGCTGCTCCTGGTTTGAATGTACTTGAGACCCAATAGAAGTGAGAATTCTATATATTCTGGAGACATTAATTAGTCCAGCAGAAAAACAGCTGATGCCATATTCTCTTATCCCAATATGGCTATTAATCAATTATATATGGCAATTGATCTTCTAAGCAGTATTGCCAAATCCTCTAAGAAGTGTTGCCATATCTTCGAAGCAGTGTTGCCATATCTTCAAAGCAGTGTGCCATATCTTTCCTGATATTTAGTGATCCAGATTAAAAAATTATCAGCTGTATGACTATTAATCTGGTAGATATGGCAATTTTTCTTCTAAGCAGTATTGCCAAATCCTCTAAGCAGTGTTCCCATATCTTCAAAGCAGTGTTGCCATATCTTCAAAGGAGTGTGCCATATCTTCCCTGATATTAGTTATCCAGAATGAAAATTGATAAAGTGGATGGAAAATGTTATGCAGATCTCAATCTAGTACAGATAGGTCCTAATCTCTAGGATAGTTGGAGGACGTCTCTCCGCATATTACGTTTACGTGGAAGGTACGCGAGAAAAGATATAATCACTTCTCTCTAAAAACAGTCTTCTCTCGACTCAAATTAATACCATTTTAAAGATGTGGCAACTTGATAAGTCTGAAAAGAGGCTTGAAAACTTTTATTTTAAATTACTAGACTCATAAACTTTTTTTCCCCATATGTGAAAGGGTTAACTTTTTGGCAGAAGGAGATTGTGAGATGTTTTTTTTCTGTTTTGAATTATGAAGTCTGTGTAAATACGCTATTTATGTGTAGGTCTCAAGTACATTGAATATCAGCTTTACTGGAATATGATAAATTACTGTTGATATATATATATATATATATATATATGTATATATAATATATATATATATATATATATTATATATATATATATATATATATATATATATATATATATATATATATATATATATATATATATATATATATATATGCTTACTATTACATATATGCGAAATTATATGGTGCCAATTTTTATAAATCACTTACTCTTTTCAAAAGATATCCCCTTTATCTTAAGCCTATCCTACTCTCTCTCTCTCTCTCTCTCTCTCTCTCTCTCTCGCACAAGTAAGCAAGGCTTTCGTAAGCACTCTAAAGATATTGCAAATTCTTTGTATTTATATAACCATCAGAGAATAACCACACACTTTTGGTTATGATCACATGAATAAGGTTATCATTGATACAATGGATGTTATGAAACTATGGAGTTATGAAGTTTGTCTTTATGGAAGATTGTTCGAGGTTTGTTTAATAGCTAAGCTTTTTATATTCGTCGCCTGCCGTAGATTCTTGATTTACCTCGCGTCGCGAGTTGATTTGCAGTGTCGCTTCGCCATCGCTCGGAACTTCGAACTGGAGCTGGTTGATGCCTAGGAAGTTGATATCGAGCAAGGTTAAGATCCCTTGGTCGTGTCTATAACATTATCTAAAGATTTAAGCTCAAAGTTCAGATGGAATCCTTTTTGTTCAGCTTGGAAGTGACAAGATTGCAGTGACTGGTTCTCAAGACTTCATTGAAAAGCAAAGAGCATCGCTCGAGAGGTACATGAATCGAAATGCTGCACATTCAATCCTTCGTGCCGATACAGATTTCAGGGAATTCATAGAACTTGGTCAGTGATTCTTTTAAAGGTATAATATGATTTTTATGCTGCAGTAATTTTAAATTGAAGTCCATCTTTTTGTTTTAGTTCATTTCATTAAACACACATTTTTTGAGTATTGGTCTCGGTATAACGTTAGTCAAAATGTACTGTACAGTACATCTCTCTGTTTGTTACACTAGTAGCTCAGACATTATTTTCAAAGAACATTGTCAAGAAGGTCGCCCTAATATTAATAATGAATGTTCAAGGTCTTGGTCCTATCAGTATGCTGAAAAAGAGGGTGTCAATCTAACAATGTCAGCAGATTTGATAGTAAGATTTAAAGCTATTGGTCTGGTAAACATATTAAAAAGTGGAGTGTCAGTCTATCAATGTCAATGTCAGCAGATTTGGTCGCAAGATTTGAAGCTGTTGGTCTGGTAAACATATTAAAAAGTCGAGTGTCAGTCTAATGATATCAGCAGATTTGGTGGTAAGATTTAAAGCTATTGGTCTGGTAAATATTAAATAGTGGAGTGTCATTCTAACAATGTCAGTAGGTTTGGTAGTAAGATTTAAACTTGTTGGTATGGTAAACATATTAAAAAATGGAGTGTCAGTCTAACAATGTCAGCAGATTTGTTAGTAAGATTTAAAGTTGCTGATTTGGTAATGTTATTAAAAAGTGGAGTGTCATTTTACCGCTGTCAACAGGTTTGGTAGTAAGATTTAAAGTTGCTGGTCTGGTAATCCTATTAAAAAGTGGAGTGTCATTTTAACAAAGTCAGCACGTTTGGTAGTAAGATTTAAAGCTACTAGTCTGGTCATGGTATGAGAGAGTTTTAGCTTGGTAGAGTCAGCTAGTCTGTAATTGTGTTTTCAAGTTCTTGGTCTGGTGATAGTATAGTCAACAGTTTAGCCAGCGCGTTTGAGAGCTCTTGCGTGGATTCTCATAATGAAGGATATTAAGCCATCGGTGAATATAAAGTCTTTGATTTAATCTACATGAAGCATCTAGCTTTGTACTAGCCCAATGGAAAGATCCATACCTAGTAACCTGTTGGACGGGAGTTCAAAACCCGCTCAAGCTCAATAGTATCCAGATGTGTCTGCAACCTCACCATCCTTGTGATCTAGGAATGAACCTTAGGGGGAGCCTTTAGGTCTACCTGTGGGCATTGCCTGGCCCTTCCTGGTCCTAGCTTAATCGAAAGGAGTCTTGGGCCCTGATTGTTATTATCATGACTAGCAAAGCTGCAATCCTAGTTGGAAAAACAGGATGCTATAAGCCTTATAGGGGCTCCAACATGGAAAGTAAATTAGCCCATTGAAGAAAGGCAATAAGGAAACAGATAGAATAGTGAAAAGTATAGTGTCAGTTTAACAATGTCACTAGGTTTGGTAGTAAGATTTAAAGGTACTAGTCTGGTCATGGTATGAGAGAGTTTCAGCTTGGTAGGGTCAGCTAGTCTGTAATTGTGTCCTCAATCAAGAGAACTTTAACCTAAGACAGCGGAAGTCCATGGCACAGAGGCTATGATAGTACACAAGACTAAAGAACAATTGTTTGCATGTATAGTCAGTCTCTAGGGCATTGTACTATCTTTTGCCTCTGCCATTGAAGAGTAACATTTAAAGTATGCCACTACAGCAGACCATGTCAAGTCATCATATTGAATGAGATAGCATAGTTGTGTGAGGTAGATACCCCAAATAGTTTTCAAAGCCCATAGTCAGATCAGTACACTGAAGGATGTCAGCATATCAGTTTCTAGAAATCAGAAAGCAGAAGATCTCATTAACATCCGGAAAAATAACTAGAAGTATCAGTTGATGTGGTGGTGTGTTCAAATGGTCTTGTCATGATCAGCTTGCTAGAGCATATCAGAATTTCTGTAATGGTTCATTCAATATTGATGAGTTGAGGGTCCGCCACTTAGCGAGGGTTCATATTGTGATGGATATCAGTGTTGAAATTTTTGGGGGGCTCAGGCCATGTCGTCGTGATGGATGGAAGTTAATTCGAAGGTAGCTTCCTAGGTATATTTGAACGCTGGCCCCTTCTAATGAAAGGCCAGGTCCATCAGGACGACATGGCTACCTCACCCAAAAATAGATTTTTTGCTTCGCTCAAAATCCGTTATGACAGCCAGTGTCAGCTTTGGTTAATCGCATTAGTTTTCGGGTATTACTTTGGCTGGAAGCATATGAGTGTTAATATGTCAAATTCTGACCAAGTGGGTTGACTGGCTTGAGGTCCCCTTAGGGGGAAAAAGTAACAGCACAATTCCTTCCCATAACATGTCAAGTGTCTTCGTGTATTTCATTTTACGGGAATATTATTTTCTTCATTGATTTTCGAGGTTGTTGACATGGCTTGAGATAGCACATCATGGAGTCGATTCTTGTGGCATTGCTTGTTTTAAACTCACGGCAATGCTGTCAGAGTACTAGCCTCGCATTGCGTTGAAATCGGCATCTTTGTATCATTTCCGCATTCATCTCGGGGGATCTAAGACTCCCAGAGAAGGTCTGTGCGGCAGCATCGTCTTACTTTCTGCTCGTTGATGAAGTTGATTAGTCAAGCACAATGATTAATCTCATTTCAAAGGAATCCAGATCTTTTCTTAATGGCTCATGTGATCTGTACGTTTCTCTCATATACTGTAAGTCTTGCTACGAAGGCTTTTATGAAGCATATTGACAAAAACCCCAAGTCAGCAAGCGTACAAAATCGAAACTGATCGTGACAATCTACGCTAGATTGCTTTTATAGCTTTGATAACTGATATGGCTGGTTTTAGTCTTACCTTCTCACAATGTATCACTAAACCTTACTACTTAAATTTTGGCAACTGGCCTCAACAATAATTATAGTAGGCGAGTACTTGGGTTTTTAAACGGGAAATTTTTTTATTGAGAAATGTTACTTTTACCGAGGGGTTTCCTAGGGGGTGATGTCCCCTTGGCCAAAGTAATATATTTGTACTTTAACCCTGCTCTTAGTATAGGATAGATTTGCAAATACATAGTTTGTCTAGCAAATACTTAGTCATAACTTTCCAATCCCCTCAGTGCTTGTTCCAAACTATTGATCTCAACTCATCTAGCATCCTAGTAAGTGTTATTGCCTAATATGTTCTATCAGCTTCAAGCTTCGACAAGCGAGGCTTAGCAAGCTTTTTTTAATGTGAGACTGGCATGGGTTATCAGAAAACTCTTCCAGATAAAGAACTGAGCCGACCTCAAGTATTTTCTATACGAGACTGTACCGTATTTTATGAGGCCGGAGAATGTAAGTAGGGCTGCATTGTGTTCTCTGAGATGTGCTACATGAAGCATTAGCTCGCTGTTTTAGACGCAAGACTGAGCGGGATATCTAGCCGAGGCTTTTATCATGTTTAATCAGATGTTGGACAGAGTGAAACATTGTCTGGTTCTTTGAGATGCATTTACAATTTAGAATACATTATGAGATTGAAGCTGAGAAAATGTACTCCTTCAGATTTTGTACTGAGTGAAGGTGTAGCGAGATCTGTGAGACGATGGGGCCAAGTACTGTAAGTCCTTGGTATTTAATTTCCGAAAATGTCTAGCGAAGCTTTAGCGACTCCTGAATGAGCATGGACAATTGGATGAAGTTTTATTGTATGGAAGCAGGACAAGATTGTAATGTTGCTTGTGCACTTTGTTTCAAGGCTATATATTGATATTCTAGCTGGGTGTAGCAAGACTGAATTCCCATGAATTTGACATGTACTGTAGCAGACCTAGAAAATATATTTCTAGCCAGATATTCTTGTATTTCAAAATTGGAAGTGAGCCCCATTGAATGACCCGGCAGAATTTTTGTTACCTGTGACAATAAAAATCTCTATTACTTGTGGCGTAACAAGAATATTCTCTGGCCTGAGCCACTATACTCAAGTAAGCTATTTTTGTTTAATATCACTTACTTGTCTATCCTCGTCTTTCAACTTCACAGATATTTCTGTCATCAAGTGGCGGGCAGTGTTGTCCCCACCCAATTACAGACTATTCCGCGTATCATTCACGACAGCGTCTGTGAAATTCCAACTTTCCTTTTGATTGAGTTTAAGAAATATATGACAATTATGCTGATCCAGCAAATTTCATGACTTTACCCATTTGACTGTTACTGTCATTGTTATTATCAAACTTTCTCACCATCTCTTTGTAGACCTGAGGAATCTGCGGAGGTAGAAACTACCGCAGATTACACAAAAGGAAACCGATGATTTTAGAATACAACGAAAAGTTCAGCAGATCTCTTTAAAGTTCGTTGAATCCCTAAGTATGTCTGGTTCTCATATTCAACTCTCACTGGCTGTATGTGTGTGTCAAAGTGTGCTATAGTCTAAAGAACTGACTCGCTCTTTTGATGTTTGCCTTGCATGTTACGAACATTACTAAGATGTAAAACTGTAAAGTCATCTACCTAACTTCAGCTAATATAGTCTCCAACAGTCTAGTTTCTAGGCGTCCAACATAACGCGTCACTGAAACCTAGTTTCTAGGCGTTCAACATAACGCGTCACTGAAACCTAGTTTCTAGGCGTTCAACATAACGCGTCACTGAAACCTAGTTTCTAGGCGTTCAACATAACCCGTCACTGAAACCTAGTTTCTAGGCGTTCATCATAACGCGTCACTGAAACCTAGTTTCTAGGCGTTCAACATAACGCGTCACTGAAACCTAGTTTCTAGGCGTTCAACATAACGCGTCACTGAAACCTAGATTCTAGGCGTTCAATATAACGCGTCACCGAAACCTGTGTTTCAAAGGTATCTGGAACAGTGATCAATAGAGAATATGATTTTGATTTGTAATTTTTAATTGGGGATTTTCTTTTTTGTAGCTTTGTAGTCATTAGGGCGATCTGTGAATCCCTGATCATTCATACCATATATAAATTTTTTGTACAAGAATATATTAAAAGATATGATGAATTATTATGTAATGAGACATTGTTACTATGTGTATATATATATGTGTGTGTGGTCAACATAAACTGCTGTGGTGCTTTTTCACGACTTTATTTCTTTACGAAGTATTTAATAACTTCCCTTATATACAGGAAAGTGAATTGGAAGTAAGAAAATGAACCATATGTGATGATTTTTATCTGTGAAGAAATGCAAGTCATTTTTTTCAGTATTTATTTTATACTGACGTGGCAAAATCCCTTTCAAGGGGTATCTTTTGTATCGAAGTAAGTTTGATCAGAGTGTTTGAAATCATATCCTTATTTTTTACCATACAATGCATCTATACTTTATCAAGTATATATAGGTGCATTGCTTCTTTGCCAGCAAACAGATCCTTTGTCGACAGTGGCTATGTCAATTCAACAGTCACTTGGGACCATTATAAGATTGACCCGAGTAATAGTGCAGTGTAAAGGCTATATTGCGGTTCACCGCGTCTACTATGCTCACTTAAAAAGGGGCTATGAAGCTATGGTGTGTGTGATTTTTCGTTCTCTGTGCTGAACTGCGTTCTCCTGAATATTCGTAAGATAGCAAAGCACCTTTTTTTCAAAGGTTTCTTTGTATATTCTTAATATAACATTTTGTGCTCTGATTAAAATGTGACAAAGCTCTGTTGTTCGGACTTTTACTTATCCGTTTCTATATTATAAAGTTATTTTCTCTGAAATTTTGTTTTATACATTGACAAGGAACTTCTCAAGAGGAGAGGGGAGGATTTGCAAAGAGTAGAATCATCTGCATGTGAAGAAGAGAGTACAAAAGGAGTGTGATTTATGAAGAGTATAATCATCTGCGTATGAATTGATAGGACAAGATAAGTTTTGAAGGGTCCAATAAAGAAAAAAAAGAAGATTAGGATGGAAAACAGACCTTGAGGAACCGCAAGAAAGGAGTGCAGCATGCGTGAACCAGTTTAAAATGCGGAGTGAAAGCACTGCTATGCAATGTGACTAACAAATGCTTGCGTCAGATTAAGCCAGAGGTCTCAAAGGTAGGACGTAACATCGCATGGGTTCCTGCAAAGGTGTAAAGGACAAATGATAGCTAATCTCAGTTTCATTTATCAGTTAGTTGTATGTTAGTGAAGTGTTATCAGGGCATCCCAGTAGGGTAGATATTCAATCTTCTTTGATTCACATAGTTTCTACCGCAAATAAACGGGGTTTGCCAGGAGTGCTCCTCTTGTGAGTTTCCTGAAAGAGCGTACGCTTGGTTCTTTATCATAGGTACTACGTACGTTGCTACTTACTGTCCCTATACCAAACGTAGTTTGAACACTACTTATAAATTTTACACCTACGTGCTTCTCAGGATGTATCTGGCATCTATGAGATAGGAAACAGGAGCCAATGGTAAAATCACTTCAGTTTAGCACAGCCATCCTGAAAAATAGCAACCATGTTGACAAATGGCAACCATCTTGAAACATAGCAGTCATCTTGAAAAGTGGTAGCCATCTTGAAACAGGACAGCCATCCTGGAAGGTGGGAGCCATATTAAAACATTGCAGCCATTTTGAAAAGTTGTAGCCATCTTGAAAGACAGTAGGCATCTTGAAAGGTAGCAGCCATCTTGAAACAGGGCAGCCATCTTGAAACAGGGCAGCCAGCTTGAAACAGGGTAGGCATCTTGAAAGGTAGCAGCCATCTTGAAACAGGGCAGCCATCTTGAAACAGGGCAGCCATCTTGAAACAGGGTACGCATCTTGAAAGGTAGCAGCCATCTTGAAACAGGGCAGCCATCTTGAAACAGGGTACGCATCTTGAAAGGTAGCAGCCATCTTGAAACAGGGCAGCCATCTTGAAACAGGGCAGCCATCTTGAAAGGTAGCAGCCATCTTGAAACAGGGCAGCCATCTTGAAACAGGGCAGCCATCTTGAAGCAGGGTAGGCATCTTGAAAGGTAGCAGCCATCTTGAAACAGGGTAGGCATCTTGAAAAATGGCAGCCATCTTAAGAAATGGTGACCCTCATGGGATTTCAAGAGTTTAGAACATTTTTTATTAAAATGATTTAAGAGAATATTTATTTAATAAGAGGAATTTTTATCAAAAAATCTACTTTTAAAAAGGCAATGAGAGGAACATAGAAGAAGCATTATTTGTACACAGATAGTAATCAACCTCTGCTCTCGTTACTATTATGTTAATTAGAGTTGCAAATCTCTCAATTATAGTTGAAATAATTGACTGCCAGCGTTTTATAATTATCCTATTGGCTGCCAGCGTTTTATTATTATCCTATTGGCTGCCAGCGTTTTATTATTATCATAATATTATAGGTCATCAACCACAGTTATTGGCAGTGGGCCAAGCCTTTGTGTTATATAGCAAGACTGCAAGGCGGCAGCTGTCCTTTTAGTCGCTTTCTACGACATGCAAGAGTACGTTGGTAGTATTCTTACACTTCTACCACAGTAATATTCAACCAATTTAAATTACTAGAGTTTTTCTTCCAACAGTTTGGAGCCTTACGTCTCTTTCTTCTTCTTCTTCTTCTTCTTCTTCTTCTTCTTTTTCTTCTTCTTCTTCTTCGTCCTCTTCTTCTTCTTCTTCTTCGTCCTGTTCTTCTTCTACTTCTTCTTCTTCTTCGTTTTAGTTTGAGATCTTCTTTTACCTCTGAATACAGTCTTTAAGGAGAGAAGCTACAAAGGATGAAATATTTGGGAATAATTTTCTGGAGAAAAAAGTAAATATGAGAATTTCCAAAGAAGAATTAAAGGTGTTATTGAATCTAGGGAATATAAAAGACACCTTGATACAATGTTATATTTTGGTTGGTTATTAATTCTTGATTTTTTACGTTTTACATGTTTTTAAGTTTTTTTTTTTTTGGTGCTTACCATGATATGGCTCTACAATATTTTATTTTTTTTATTTTTAGCAATTGCAAAGGTGTAATTATATTATAATATATTATATTATATTATATATCTAATATATATATATATATATATATATATATATACATGCATATGTATATAAATATATATAAATATAAATATATATCGATATATATATGTATATATAATATATATATATATATATATATATATATATATATATATAATGTATATATATACCGGTATATATGTGTATATATATATTTATATATAAAATATAATATAACATAATGCATTATAATATAATTACACCCTCGCAATTCCAAAAAATATATAAATACACACACACATATATGTATATATATATATATATATATATATATATATATATATATATATATATATACTGTATATATATATATAGAAATAAATGATTAAGGTATATCTCTAGTATATTTTCATTTCTATTCTTTCTAGTACAATTTCATTTCCACCAACTTCGCTCAAAAATGCCTATAAAAAAATCATAATTTATTATATGCTCAATATGACTTCACTCAATCGACAGACACTACAGGAAATAATTTGGTTTGAATGAACTCTCGACCTACAGACTGCGAGTCCACGACTTTCTTAAACTTGTTACCTAAAACATTATAAAGTTGGAAAATTCCAAAATTTTGAAAATTGGAGTGTACCGGTTGACCCAGGAAACTGTGACGCCACCCAGAACGTAAAAGTCTGGAGGGCCCCTTTAAGTTAAAGGGGTTTGGCCTAGGCGAGGCTTAGTAGACGGTCTAATTATGTTGACTATGTGGTTAGACAATAGGCTTTTGTAGATGAGAGAGAGAGAGAGAGAGAGAGAGAGAGAGAGAGAGAGAGAGAGAGAGAGAGAGAGAGAGAGAGAGAGAGAGAGAGAGCCTAAAGATGAGGGATATATGTAATCAGATTTCATTATTATTATTATTATTATTATTATTATTATTATTAGCTAAGCTACAACCCTAGTTATAAAAGCAGGATTCTAATTTTGTAGTTGAGAGAGAGAGAGAGAGAGAGAGAGAGAGAGAGAGAGATGGAAATATGTAATTGAAATGAGTTATTATTATTATTTTTTTTATTATTGTTATTATTATTATTAGCTAAGCTACAACCCTAGTTGGAAAAAGCAGGATGCTATAAACCCAAGGTCTCCAACCGGGAAAAAAAGCCCAGTGAGGAAAGGAAACAAGGAA
>NW_027171713.1:125000-130000 GCF_036898095.1 Palaemon carinicauda
ATTTGTAGTGTTGCTGGTAGCCCAGTCAGCTGGCAATATGAGGGAGTTGTTAGTTAACTGTTGTGGGTCGTGGCTATGGTAGGAGAGAGAGAGAGAGAGAGAGAGAGAGAGAGAGAGGAGAGAGAGAGAGAGAGAGAGAGAGAGAGAGAGAGAGAATCGTGATTGAAAACAATGTACTCCTTTTCTCACTGGCATAAAATATCTCTCTCTCTCTCTCTCTCTCTCTCTCTCTCTCTCTCTCTCTCTCTCTCTCTATATATATATATATATATGTATATATATATATATACATACATATATATATATATATATATATATATAATTCTTTCTCTCTCTTTCTCTAGGTACTCATTTTCTCACTGGAAATCACTGGGAGTCAAATTACCGGGAGTCAAAATACCGGGAGTCAAATTACTGGAAATTACCGGGAGTCAAATTACTGGAAATTACCGGGAGTCAAAATACCGGGAGTCAAATTACTGGAAATTACTGGGAGTCAAATTACTGGAAATTACCGGGAGTCAAATTACTGGAAATTACCGGGAGTCAATTTACTGGAAATTACCGGGAGTCAAATTACTGGAAATTTTCGGGAGTCAAATTACCTGGAGTCTATTTACTGGAAATTACTGGGAGTCAATTTACTGGAAATTACCGGGAGTCAAATTACTGGAAATTTTCGGGAGTCAAATTACCTGGAGTCTATTTACTGGAAATTACTGGGAGTCAAATTACTGGAAATTACCGGGAGTCAAATTACGGGAAATTACCGGGAGTCATTTTACCTAGAACTTCATCGACGCTAATAAAAGCTATTTACTAATAAGCTCAAACTATCAACAGACTGATGAGACATCACAGACCTTAATGGGTAACGGAAATACACCATATTAACCCCCTTAAACCAGCTAGAAGGAGTTGATGTCTGTATATGGTGCATCGCCACCCAGGCGAAGCTGGTCATCTTAACGGATGAGTCGGCTACGACACATCTGTGTGGGGGTTGATGTAGGTTAAATGATAAATGAGTTCAGTATATGTTCGCTTCCGCTCTTCCAACGAACAGAGACCAACACAGGTGTTTGTCTGTGTCCTGAACAAGGTACTGATAGCTACAATTGTACACAGGTGTACTTGATCCGTGTACTAGTTATGACTCATGGAAGTAAGTAGGTGAAATTTTATTGATCCAGTGTAGTGTTGGGACCGGGGAGGTTATTCCGCACTAGGGTGCAGTTTGGAGACAGGTAACAATGTAGTTACAAGCAAATACAGTCTCCAGGCTAGTCCAGTGGTAGCGTGTTCGCCTAGTATTCGCATGGCAGCAGATCGATCCCCGTCCGGGACCGTGAGTTTAAGCTGTTTGCTGTGGTTGTGCACCACATTATGGTACTTACCAGCCTGACGTTCTGGTGAGCATCTATTCTGATGAAATTGGAACTGAAACCAGTCACCTTTAACCTTTTAACACCCTCTTCGGGGATCGAACTTGGGTTTAAAGGTTATTTTACATAAACTAATGAGGTCTTTGGCAATAATAGTAATAAAACACTATTATTATTATCTTCGTTCCTCTTGGTATTAATACACTGGTTATTCGCATACCTTATCATCAACTGTTCTTGTTATAACTGGAACTATTATTATATACCAAGAAATATAGGTCACTTTGGGTTCAACGAACAGACAAACTTATAGAATGTGTCGAGTAGATATTTTCACTCCCAGCTGCGTAAGGAGACCAAGAATGGAATTACTAGAAATACTAAACTAGAAAAGCAGTCTGAGAGTGCAGATCTCCGTCACGGCAGCATATTTCTCGAAACCAGCTTGCCTTTCCCAGCATCAATTTAGACCGTATATAGGCGTATTTGAAATCTGTGTGACAGCCGTGTTCGAACTTATGATCAAGGTTAGGGCTAATTCGGTCGACCTTTTGCTCGACCTTGACCTTGACCTTTGACCTAGGCGTTTCAAAATTGGATTCACTTCCACTTCTCAAGATAAGAATTAATCCCTGAAAGTTTCATTGTTCTATGGGTAAAATTGCGGCCAGGAACTTGTTCACTAACAAACACACAAACAGGGGTGAAAATTTAACTTCCTCCAAACTTCGTTGGCGGAGGTAATAAAGGAACTGAGTGATTGCCTGCATTCAAGTCTGGTAACCAGGATAAAAATGCTTGCCAGAGTTCAAAGGTTTATAGTTTATCTATGAAAGATCTATTTTAATATTTTTACTGTTCTTAATTTATGTTATTTTATTGTTCATAACTTATCTTGCAGTTAATGTATTTCTCAATTTCCTTTCATCACTGGGATGTCTTTCCCTGTTGGAGCCCTTGGGCTTATAGCATCCTGCTTTTCAAACCAGGGTTATAGCTGAGATAATAATAATAATAATAATAATAATAATAAAACCGTATTAAATGAGATTTGAACACGGTCGAATACCGTATTGATACGGTATCATAAAATGACATATGCCATAGATTTACTACGTAGAGAAACTAGTCTATCATACTATCGCTAGAGAGTTATGGGGTCCTTTGACTGGCCAAACAGTACTACATTGAATCCATCTCTCTGGTTACGGTTCACTTTCCCTTTGCCTACACATACACCGAATAGTCTGGCCTATTCTTTACAGATTCTCCTGTGTCCTCATACACCTGACAACACTGAGATTACAAAACAATTCTTCTTCGCCCAAGGGTTAACTACTGCACTGTAATTGTTCAGTGGCTACTTTCCTCTTGGTAAGGGTAGAAGAAACTCTTCAGCTATGGTAAGCAGCTCTTCTAGAAGAATGACACTCCAAAATCAAACCATTGTTCTCTAGTCTAAGGTAGTGCCATAGCCTCTGTACCATGGTCTTCCACTGTCTATGGTTAGAGTTCTCTTGCTTGAGGGTACACTCAAGACACACTATTGTATCTAATTTCTCTTCCTCTTGTTTTGTTAAAGTATTTATAGTTTATATAGGAGCTATTTATTTTGATGTTGTTGCTGTCCTTGAAATATTTTATTTTTCCTTGTATCCTTTCCTCACTGGACTATTTTCCCTGTTGGGGCCCCTAGGCTTGTAGCATTCGGCTTTGTCCAACTAGGGTTGTAGCTTAGCAATTAATAATAATAATAATAATAATAATAATAATAGTAATAATATTTATTTTAATGTTGCTGTCCTTGAAACATTTTATTTTTCCTTGTTTCCTTTCCTCACTGGGCTATTTTCCCTGTTGGGGCCCCTGAGCTTCTAGCATCTTGCTTTTCCAGCTAGGGTTGTAGCTTAGCAAGTAATAATAATAATAATAATAATAATAATATTTATTTTAATGTTGTTGCTGTCCTTGAAATATATTATTTTTCCTTTTTCTCATTTCCTCATTGGGCTATTTTCCCTGTTGGGGCCCCTGGGCTTGTAGCATTCTGCTTTTCCAACTAGGGTTGTAGCTTAGCAATTTATAATAATAATGATAATAATAATAATAATAATAATAATAATAATAATAATAATAATAATAATATTTATTTTAATGTTGTTGCTGTCTTTGAAATATATTATTTTTCCTTTTTTTCCTTTCCTCACTGGGCTATTTTCCCTGTTGGGGCCCCTGGGCTTGTAGCATTCTGCTTTTTCAAGTAGGGTTGTAGCTTAATAATAATAATAATAATAATAATAATATTTATTTTAATGTTGTTGCTGTCCTCGAAATATTTTATTTTTCCTTGTTTCCTTTCCTCACTGGGCTATTTTCCCTGTTGGGGCCCCTGTGCTTGTAGCATTCTGCTTTTCCAACTAGGGTTGTAGCTTAGCAATTAATAATAATAATAATAATAATAATAATAATAATAATAATAATAATAATAATATTTATTTTAATGTTGTTGCTGTTTTTGAAATATTTTATTTTTCCTTGTTCCCTTTCCTCACTGAGCTATTTTCCCTGTTGGGGCCCCTGGGCCTGTAGTATTCGGCTTTTCCAAGTAGGGTTGTAGCTTAGCAATTAATAATAATAATAATAATAATAATAATAATAATAATATTTATTCTAATGTTGCTGTCCTTGAAACATTTTCTTTTTCCTTTTTGTCCTTTCCTCACTGGGCTATTTTTCCTGTTGGGGCCCCTGCGCTTGTAGCATTCTGCTTTTCCAGCTTGGGTTGTAGCTTAGCAATTAATAATAATAATAATAATAATAATAATAATAATAATACATATCAAATATAGGCTAATAACTCGACATAGTCAGGCCACAGCTGTTATTCAGAAATAGCCTACATTCATCTGTGACAACCAGGAAATGATTGCATAGAAATGCATTCTCGTTACATTATCATAGAATAAAATGCAATATGTTACTTCCGGTGGTTCTGTTTTGTACAAGTTTAATATAATATCTCGTTTAGAATTAATGCTTTCGTTTCGAGTTGTTTTCTGTGAGGAATAATGTGTTGGGAAAAGTTAATTGTTGAATGTAGGCAGTCTGAGTTCCGATGTACAGTTCTTTGTGGAGATTTTGATGAAATATATTAAGAATGTAACGTCAATATGGTATATACATATATGTATGTATTTATATATTATATATATGCATTGTATATATATGTGTATATATATGCATACGCATACTTACATACAGTACATACACACACACACATTATATATAATATATATATATATATATATATATATATATATATATATATACATTATACATGTGTGGATATACAGTATATGTTTATATATTTCCTGACTATATATATATATATATATATATATATATATATATATATATATATATATATATATATATATATATATATATATATACACACATATATATGTGTGTGTGCATATATTTGTTAAAACTAAGAAATATATATCGTTAAAAAACCTATTTTTTACCAACATTAAGTTGCGATGCTAAACCAATTTTTTGAAATATTTATTTAAAATATTTATCAATATTTACTTATTTATCAATATTAACTTA
>NW_027171713.1:135000-140074 GCF_036898095.1 Palaemon carinicauda
CTACAGCAATGTAATTGTTCAGTGGCTACTTTCCTCTTGATAAGGGTAGAAGAGACTCTTTAGCTATGGTCAGCAGCTCCTCTAGGAGAAGGACACTCCAAATCAAACCATTGTTCTCTAGTGTTGGGTAGTGTCATAGCCTCAGTACCGTGGTCTTCAACTGTCTTGGGTTAGAGTTCTCTTGCTTGATGGTACACTTTGCACACTATTCTATCATATTTCTCTTCCTCTTGTATTTTCAAGTTTTTTAGTGTTATATATGAAAGATTTGTTAATGTTACTGTTTTTAGAATATGTTATTCTAATTGCTTATTAATTTCCTTATTACCTTTCCTTACTAGACTTTTCTTTCCCTGTTGGAGCCCTTGGGCTTATAGCATCCTGCTTTTCCAATTAGGGTTGTAGCTTAGTTAATAATAATAATAATAATAATAATAATAATAATAATAATAATAATAATAATAATAATAATAATCTGATATTTTTTCACCAGTAGAAAATCAAAATATTTCTCTTTCAAATGTTCTATTTCCTCTCTGTCATAGTTCTAAATTCTCTAACCATCTTCCAGAAGGAAAGAAGGCACAAAGAAAGCGTTTGAAGCTGAGAGAAGATGCTACAATCCTCGTCAGGGGAGGCCCAAGGAGCGTGAAAATAGACCCTCCGAGGCCCTTATTACCCGACAAGGACCATGAGTGCGAGGGACGCCGGCCAGACCAGACATGGCCTCAGGCCAGCCTTAAGAGCCCACCTCACAAAAACATTTCTTCTCCATTTTTCTCTCCTTTTGCTGCTTCCCCTGGATTCCCCTCCTCTCCGGGGCGTTGCGGCCTCTTCCTCCTCCTCCGAGGCGAGATATATTCGCGCAGTGGTTCGGAAGGACGTGAGGAAATGCACGTTATCCGTCGAAGGGAAGACGGGGGATTGTACCAGAGGACTACCACTTATAGTGACGTCATCGGTGACGTCACACACTCCCATGATGCTAATGAAAACACACCCAAGATGGCTATCCCAACGAGTGAAAACGAGCCCGATGTTCCTCCCTCTTTTAGCGAGTCCATGAAAAAGCACAACGATTTCTGGGTGGAGGCCATTTTGAGTAGTGATTACAGTAGGGACTATGAGAACTCTAGCAGTCAGCCAACATTTCAAGCAGTCGAGTTAGACGAAGAAGAAGAAGACTTTGTCGTTACAGAAAAAGAGGAAAGAAAGATACAGCAACTGGTCTACGATGACAATTTGTATTCGGATACAAAACCTAAAATGTTGATAAAAATTGTGGTAGGTTTTTATATTTTTCGTTAATTATTGGTATATATTATTCAAGATCAATGCTGATATTCTTAGTATTATTAGTATTTACTACGTAAAATATTATTTATGAAGATATATACTAATATTGTTTCCTATATATTTATTGAATCATATTTTTCTCCATATCAATTACTACAATATATTTAGGTGTTTTCAAGTGCTATAGCCTACATAACAGATGCTTACTTTTATTACATTAGATGATAAGTACATAAGTGATGGAATTAGAAACACTTTATAAACACAAATACAGTTCTCTGTAGCGTCTGATATTTTTTATCGCAGAGTGTGGCAGTTACAACAGTCCATCTGCCCGGATTGTCAACGGACAAGAAACGGCTCCGAACGAGTATCCTTGGATGGTAAGTTTGATCAAACATGTGCAGTTATTAAAGTATATATTCATCCCCTTTCACCTGTCTCAACAGCTTCTCCTCACTTGCACCGACTACGCCGCGTCGTCGGAAAACATCAACCTTTTCCTATTCGACAAACTTCTGTCTTGATATTTTCTATTGCCTCCCTTATCACTCCTATATATTTATCCCCTTTCACCTGTCCCAAGAGCTTCTCTTCACTTGCACCGACTACGCCGCGTCGTCGGAAAATATCGACCTTTTTCTTATCCAACAAACATCTGTTTTAATCTTTTCTCTGACCCTCCCTTATCACACCCATACATTCATCTCCTGTCACTTGTCCCAACAGCTTCTCTTCACTTGCACCGACTATGCCGCGTCGTCGTAAAACATCAACCTTTATCTTATTTGACAAACTACTGTTTTAATCTTTTCTCAGACCTTCCTTATCACTCCCATATATTCATCTCCTGTCACTTGTCCCCACAGCTTCTCCTCACTTGCACCAACTACGCCACGTCGTCGTAAAACATCAACCTTTTTTCTATTCAACAAACTTCTGTTTTAATCTTTTCTCAGACCTTCCTTATCACTCTCATATACTTATCCCCTTTCACCTGTCTCAACAGCTTCTCCTCACTTGCACCGACTACGCCGCGTCGTCGGAAAACATCAACCTTTTTCCTATTCGACAAACTTTTGTTTTAATGTTTTCTCAGACCTTCCTTATCACTCCTATATATTTATCCCCTTTCACCTGTCTCAACAGCTTCTCCTAACTTGCACCGACTATGCCGCGTCGTCGTAAAACATCAACCTTTATCTTATTCGACAAACTACTGTTTTAATCTTTTCTCAGACCTTCCTTATCACTCCCATATATTTATCCCCTTTCACCTGTCTCAACAGCTTCTCCTCACTTTCACCGACTACGCCGCGTCGTCGTAAAACATCAACCTTTTTCCTATTCGACAAACTTTTGTTTTAATGTTTCTCAGACCTTCCTTATCACTCCTATATATTTATCCCCTTTCACCTGTCTCAACAGCTTCTCCTAACTTGCACCGACTATGCGCGTCGTCGTAAAACATCAACTTTTATCTTATTCGACAAACTACTGTTTTAATCCTTTCTCAGACCTCCCTTATCACTCCCATATATTCGTCCCCTTTCACTTGTCCCAACAGCTTCTCCTCACTTGCACCGACTACGCCGCGTCGTCGTAAAACATCAACCTTTTTCCTATTCAACAAACTTTTGTTTTAAACTTTTCTCTGACCTCCCTTATCACTCCCATATATTCATCTTCTGTCACTTGTCCCAACAGCTTCTTCTCATTTGCACCGACTGCCGCATTGTCGTAAAACATCAACCTTTTTCCTATTCAACAAACTACTGTTTTAATATTTTCTCTGACCTCCCTTATCACTCCCATATATTCATCTCCTGTCACTTGTCCCAACAGCTTCTCTTCACTTGCACCAACTATGCTGTGTCATCGCAAAATATCATCCTTTTTCCTATTCAACAAACTACTGTTTTAATATTTTCTCAGACCTTCCTTATCACTCCCATATATTTATCCCCTTTCACCTGTCTCAACAGCTTCTCCTCACTTGCACTGACTACGCCCGCGTCGTCGTAAAACATCGACCTTTTTCTTATTCGACAAACATCCCTTTTAATCTTTCTCAGACCTCCCTTATCACTCCATATATTCATCTCCTGTCACTTGTCCCAACAGCTTCTCCTCACTTGCACCGACTGCCGCATTGTCATAAAACAACCTTTTTCTCATTCAACAAACTTCTGTTTTAATCTTTTCTCTGGCCTCCCTTATCACTCCCATATATTCATCTTCTGTCACCTGTCCCAACAGCTTCTCCTCACTTGCACCGACTACGCCGCGTCGTCGTAAAACATCAACCTTTTTCTTATTCGACAAACTTTTGTTTTAATATTTTCTCTGACCTCCCTTATCACTCCCATATATTCATCTCCTGTCACTTGTCCCAACAGCTTCTCCTCACTTGCACCGACTAGCTGCATTGTCGTAAAACATCAACCTTTTTCCTATTCAACAAACTTTTGTTTTTATATATTTTCTCTGACCTCCCTTATCACTCCCATATATTCATCTCCTGTCACTTGTCCCAATAGCTTCTTCTCACTTGCACCGACTACGCCGCGTCGTCGTAAAACATCGACCTTTTTCTTATTCAACAAACTTCTGTTTTAATATTTTCTCTGACCTCCCTTATCACTCCCATATATTCATACCCTTTCACCTGTCTCAACAGCTTCTCCTCACTTGCACCGACTACGCCGCGTCGTCGTAAGACATCAACCTTTTTTCTTATTCGACAAACTTTTGTTTTAATCTTTTCACTAACCTCCCTTATCACTCCCATATATTCATCCCCTTTCACCTGTCTCAACAGCTTCTCCTCACTTGCACCAACTACGCCGCGTCGTCGTAAAACATCAACCTTTTTCTCATTCAACAAACTTCTGTTTTAATATTTTCTCTGACCTCCCTTACCACTCCCATATATTCATCCCCTTTCAGCTGTCTCAGCAGCTTCTCCTCACTTGCACCGACTGCCGCATTGTCGGAAAACATCGCCCTTTTTCTTGTTCAACAAACTTCTGTTATAATCTTTTCTCTGACCTTCTTTTATCACTCCGTGATCTGTGACCTTAGATTTTGTGATGCTAGCCAGGTGTATAATGTCAAATTCATAGTTACGATTTAGTAACATGATAACAAGTTGGTGGAGTTAGAGGCCGGTGGTATGATGAAAAAACCCTTTTTCTAATGCTTATAGTTAACTGTGTGAGGTACACCATTGGCACTATCCTCCTTTCCTTCCTATAGTGTAACACTGAATCTTGTGTCTTGTGTTACTGTGTTACATTGGCTTAACAGATGTTACAGGATTCATAGATATGGGAGGAGGGTTTTAGAGTTAGGAGATGCTTGCCAGCAGACACAGGTGAGGCTGATCTAGCTAAGATCAGACAGAAATATTGAATGGTTTGCTGCCTATTTACAATTACACATAATAGAACTTAATATTATTATTATCAATATTAAGCTAAGCTACAACCCTAGTTGGAAAAGCAGGATGCTATAAGCTCTATTAGGGCTCCAAGAAGAAAAATAGCCCAGTGAATAGCCCAGGGACCAAGCTAGTGACTCCCTTTATACAGATCCTTACGTAGGAATTTCGTTCATCAATCTGTGAGTCTTCTAACTTACCCAATCCAATTGTTCCGTTGCAGGTTTCGATACAGATCAAGAAGGACCATTTCCATAACTGTGGAGGGTCCATCATCAGTGACTGGTACGTGCTCACTGCCGCCCACTGCACTGACGGGTAAGAGATGGCGTGTCA
>NW_027171714.1:7500-10000 GCF_036898095.1 Palaemon carinicauda
GTGCTCAGAAACTTTGGTTTCTAATATGAGGCACTCATCTGAGCTCCTTATAACTGGTTTTAAGAAGCCAATAATGTTGAAACGTGATGCCATCCCTAGGGCCAGGGGAATGGCGGTGTATATTAGGACCGAGTACCCTGCTTCTCATAAGTCCTGCTATCAATGTGGATGTCACGAGATTCAGGTAATAAAAGTTTGTGGCAGGCATAACAACTTTTATTTATGTTCGATCTACCGGAATCCAGACATGGATGATTCTATCTTCGATTGTCTTCTTACCATTATGGCTAAGATACAAGAAGATGATAGAAAGGCTTCTTTTGTCTTTGTTGGTGATTTTAATGCTCACCATAGGGAGTGGTTAAGTTCTATCTCTCCTACCGATCGCCATGGCTTAAGAGCTTTAGACTTTGCCTCTGAATCAGGCTGTGAGCAAATCATAAATGAAGCTACTCACAGGTCTGGTAATTGCTTGGACCTCGTATACACTGACTCCCCTGGCGTTATAACTGGTAAGGTTGGTTCTCCAGTCGGGACATCTGATCATGCCTTGATTTCATTATTAGTGAAGACTGAGCAGCCTGTCCCTGATATATCATATTCTTGTAAAATTTATATGAAATCCCAAGCAGACTGGAATGGGATTTTACATGATCTTTTGTGCTTGAATTGGTCACAATTGTATAATAGTGTAGATCCTGTTGTCCCTTTGAATGAGAATCTAGTCAACATAATTGATAGGCGTATCCCTTCTCGTGTGCTAAGGTACCGAGTGAAGGACAAACCGTGGTTCAATGATGATTGTAGACGTGCTTTTTTGGAGAGGCAGGAAGCCTATCAACTTTGGAAGGGTAACAGATCAGATTTGACCTGGAACAACTATACTCAGCTTCGAGCTTTTGCTCAGAGAGTTTATGCCTCAACTGAAAAGGAGTACAATTTAACCATAAAAGAAACACTTTCTGGTACAACTCAGGAACATAAATGGTGGTCTACCCTTAAATCTGCACTCTTTGGTGTAGATGCAACAGTTCCTCCTTTACTTAAACCAGATGGCTCAGTCACTCACTGTCCAAAGGAAAAGGCAACCCTTTTGGCTGATGTTTTTGACAGTAAACAGAGTAATTTAAAACTTGAACTTCCTCATTCCTGTTTTCCTGAGGCTAAACTAACTAGTTTAGCTTTTCGATCCCGTGAGATTAAAGCTCTGTTGATGGACCTTGATGCTTATGGAGGTGTAGACCCAAATGGTATTTTTCCTTTATTTTTTATAAAGACAGCAGATTTCTTAGCTCCAAAGTTATCTGTTATTTTGCGCAAGTTAGCAAGAAGAGGAGCTTCTAGCACTAGTTGGAGAATTGGTAATGTTACTCCTCTATGTAAATGTGTTTGTGGTAGCTCAAGTCCCACTGATTACCGCCCAATTTCCATAACTCCCATATTATCTAAAGTTTTTGAACGTCTTCTGGCAAAACGTCTTAATAGGTTTGCTGAAGGTAATCATCTACTCCCTAGTTTGCAATTTGGTTTTCGTAAAGGCCTTGGAGCATGTGATGCCCTTCTTACAATCTCCAAAGCTGTACAGAAATCCCTTGATTGTGGTCGGGAAGTTCGTATGATTGGCCTTGATTTTAGTGCTGCCTTTGACCGTGTTAATCATGAGGCCCTTGTTTTCAAACTGAAACAGTTGGGAGTGGGTGGGTCGTTTCTTAGCATTATTATTGATTTTTTAAGTAATAGATCTCAAAGAGTTGTTGTTGATGGGCACCATAGTGATTATAGGAATGTGATATCCGGTGTTCCACAGGGTAGTGTTCTTGGACCATTACTTTTTATACTATATACACATGACATGTGGTTTGGCCTAGAAAACAAGCTTGTTGCATATGCAGATGATGCTACTCTCTTTGCATCAATTCCATCCCCTGAATGTAGATCTAGGGTTGGTGAATCCCTTAATAGAGATTTAGCTAGAATTAGTGCATGGTGCAAATTATGGGGTATGAAGTTGAATCCTAACAAAACTCAAAGTATGATTGTAAGTAGGTCAAGGACGGTGGTTCATCAACATCCGGATCTCAGTATTGATAATGTTTCTTTAAATATGTATGACTCTTTCAAAATTTTAGGTGTGATTCTCGACAGTAAATTTACTTTTGAGAAACATATAAGGTCTGTGTCTTCTTCAATTTCACAAAAAATAGGCTTATTGAGAAAGTCTTTCAAGATTTTCGGTGATCAATCTATTCTGAAGAAGTGTTTTAATTCTTTCATTCTACCTTGTTTTGAGTATTGTTCTCCTGTCTGGTCTTCAGCTGCTGATTCTCATCTTAATTTGTTGGACAGAAACTTACGGTCTATTAAATTTCTTATTCCTGATCTAGATATTAATCTCTGGCACCGTCGTTCAATTAGTTCATTATGCATGTTGCATAAGATTTTTCACAACTCTGACCATCCTTTACATTCAGATCTCCCTGGACAATTCTATCCTGTTCGT
>NW_027171714.1:20000-27500 GCF_036898095.1 Palaemon carinicauda
TGATGTTTCTCCCCTGAATAGTTGACCACCCTTGAAGTCTGAAGTTCTATGAAGATAGACCTTTAGGCATTCTACTGGACATAGAGATGCATCTTTTTTCAGAGGGCAGATTCTCCAGGGACCCCACCTGTTGGTGGGTAACTCATTCTTGGCGAGAAACGTAGGATCCGGAAACAGGTTCAGTTCTCCCCCATCCAGGAACTGAACACGACCTGCCTCTCTCGAGAGGGCTACAATCTCACTAACCCTGGCCCCGGACGCGAGTGCAAATAGGAAAATAATTTTTTGTGTCAAATCCTTTAACGCACACTCTTCATTGCTCAACAGAGAAGCGAAATGAAGAACTTTGTCTAAAGACCATGAAATGGCCTTTGGAGGTGCTGAAGGTCTGAGCCTAGCGCAGGCTTTCGGAACTTTATTAAAGATCTCGTTACCTAGGTCGACCTGGAAGGCATATAGAATGGGTCTTGTCAAAGCAGACTTACACGCTGAAATCGTGTTAGCTGCCAATCCTTGACCATGGAGGTGGATGAAGAAAGATAAGCAGAAGTCTGTCGAGATCTCCTGCGGATTCTTCGCCTTGACAAAGGCCACCCATTTTCTCCAAGATGACTCATATTGCCTTCTAGTAGATTTGCACTTATATTCCTCTAGGAAGTCTATGCTGGCTTTCGAAATCCCGAAACTCTTTCTCACCGCTAGGGAGAGAAAATCATGAGCTGCAGGGTCCGGGTTTTCTGTAATGAAGCGCAGACAGTCTACTTCTGGACTCGCTGGGTCAGAACTGGATCTGGTAGCGGTACAAACTTCAGCTGTAGTTCCAATGCCAGGGGGAACCACACGCTTTTCGGCCACTTGTGGGCCACTATTGCCGCTACCCCCTTGAAGGATCTCAGTTTGTTGAGGACCCTCAACAGAAGGTTGTGAGGAGGGAACAGATAAATCCTGGACCCTCTGTTCCAGTCAAGGGACATCGCGTCCACTGCTTCCGCTAAGGGGTCCTCGTACGGGGACACGTACAGGGGCAACTTCTTGTTGTCTTTCGTCGCAAAGAGGTCTATCTGCAGTTCTGGGACTTGATTCAGAATGAAGGAGAATGATCCTGCGTCTAAGGACCATTCCAACTCTATCGGTGTGAACCTGGATAGAGCGTCCGCTGTCACATTGCGGACTCCTTGAAGGTGAACTGCCGATAGGTACCACCTCTTCTTTTCCGCCAATCGGAAGATGGCCAACATCACCTGGTTGAGAGGTGGTGACCTCGATCCTTGTCGATTCAAGCATCTCACAACTACCTCCCTGTCCATCACCAACCTTATGTGGATCGAGTGACGCGGGGAGACTTTCTTTATGGTAAGGAGCACTGCCATAGCTTCTAGAAAGTTTATGTGAAAGGTCTTGAATAGCTTGGACCAAGTCCCCTGGACTTTTTTCCGATGAGAGTGACCTCCCCATCCCTCCTTCGAGGCGTCTGAGTGAATCGTCACCGACGGGGGAGGTGGCTGAAGAAGAACCGACTTCTTTAGATGTTTGGCTTGGGACCAAAGCCTGAGAAGAGTACGTAGCCGAAGCGGAACTGGTCTTCTCAGATCTCTTCGCGCGTATGATGCATAACTTCTCCAAACTCCGGTTGCATCCTTTAGCTGTGCTCTTAGCACTGGGTCTGTCACCAAAGCAAACTGGAGAGAGCCCAGTACCCTCTCCTGTTCGCGTCTTGATATCCTTTCGGAATCTAGAAGTCTCTTGACAGAACCCGCTATCTCCTTCCTTTTCTTCGCCGGGATGGAGAAACGGTGTGACAAAAGGTCCCAGTGGAGTCCCAGCCACTGGAACTTTTGAGATGGAGAAAGTCGAGACTTTTTTCTGTTGATCTTGAAACCTAGGTACTCTAGGAACTGGATCACTTGACTGGAAGCTTGCAAGCATTCTGTCTCGGATGCTGCCCACACCAACCAGTCGTCCAGATAGGCTACTACCTGAATTCCCTTTAGGCGTAATTGTTTGAGAGCTACGCTCGCAAGCTTCGTAAAAATCCTTGGGGCTATGTTTAGCCCGAATGGCATGGCTCTGAAGGCGTATAGTCTTCGTTGTAGCCTGAACCCTAGGTAGGAGGA
The DNA here is from genome assembly GCF_036898095.1 of Palaemon carinicauda. Classification (NCBI taxonomy): domain Eukaryota; kingdom Metazoa; phylum Arthropoda; class Malacostraca; order Decapoda; family Palaemonidae; genus Palaemon; species Palaemon carinicauda. Next base: position 22,115 of record NW_027171714.1, read on the forward strand.
GAGTCGATGGTTGATTGGAATGTGCCAATAGGCGTCTGACAAGTCTATAGAGACGGAATATGCCCTCTTGGGCAGTAAGGTCCTTATGTGTTGCAGTGTTAGCATCTTGAATTTGCAATACACTATGAACTTATTGAGTGGCGACAAGTCCAGAATGACTCTGAGCTTTTCAGAGTCTTTCTTGGGAACACAAAACAGCCTCCCTTGGAATTTGATGGACTTCACCTTTCGGATCACATTTTTCTCCAACAGTTCTTGAACGTACTCCTCCAGAACGGGGTTGGAGTGTTGGAAAACCCGAAGGCACGGGGGTGGAGTGCTGTACCAGCTCCAGCCCAGTCCATTCTTGAGTAGGCTGTGGGCCCAGGGATCGAAGGTCCACCGATCCCGAAATTTCAGAAGTCTCCCTCCTACCGGTATCATCCCACTTGGACTGCCGTCCTGAGGTCTTGCCTCCCTGACCACGACCACCCCTGAATCCCCTTCCCCTTGAGGGGCGCCCAGACGAGCCTCTGGCTGCATCTCTAGGCTTTGCTCGAAAGGAAGTAGACTGCCCTTCGAACGATGGGGTGAATGCCGTGGACTGTGTCGACACGGCCTGGGGTACCCACTGAAAAGTGGTCGGGGTTTGTGCCACGATCTGGGGCACTGGAGGCAATGGCAATTGCAGTTGCTGTTGCTGTCTAAAAGGCTTGGCTGGCCGAGACGGTAGCCTAGTCCTCATAGTCTTCCTCTTTGGTTGAGGACCCTCATCCGGGGAAGACTTTCTTTTGATAGCCAGGCCCCACTTCTGGAGAAGGTTTCTATCCTCCAAGGTGGCCTTATCAACTACTTCTTTGACCAAATCGGTAGGGAAAAGGTCTTTGCCCCAAATGTTGGAGGAGATTAGTTTCCTTGGCTCGTGCCTCACCGTAGCCGAGGTGAACACGAACTCCCTACAAGCTCTCCTCGCCTTGACGAAGCCATAAAGGTCCTTCGTCACTGTGGCCAGATGAGTCTTGGCCACCACCATGAACATTTCATGGACCTTGGGGTCACTTGCCATCGTCTCAAGAGTAGTCTGAAGAGACATTGAGGCAGCCAGTTTTTTTTTTGTCTCAAACTCTCTCTGCAAGAGAAAGACAGACAGCTTAGGGAGGTCCTCGCCGAACTGACGTCCGGCGATATCAGCCTCCAACTTAAAAACTGAGAACGTAAGATGGACGTCCTTCCAGTCTTTGTGGTCCATAGGCAGGGCCAGCGACAAGGGTTTACACTCCTCCAGGGAGGGGCAAGGCTTGCCGGCCTCGACTGCTTTTAGTACAGCGGCAAACCCTTTCTGTAAAAAGGGGAAGGCTCTAGCAGGAGAGGACACATAGGAAGGGAGCTTCTTGCTCAATGCAGCTACCTTTGAGTTAGAGAAGCCCCTCTCTTTCAACGAGGATGAAAGCAGAGCTTGAGCCTTAGTATGGTCCATCACTATGACCTCCTTCGGCTCTGTCTCCTCCTTTGAAGCTGGTTCCTTCCTCAGCTGGACACATGGTTTAGCATCTGAGCACAAGGGAAGGTCTTTCACATTGAGGCTTTTCTGGGGCCCATGTGATTCTGCAAGGCTCTGCATCCGCAGTTCCATTGCAGCCGCCTTCTCCTGATTCTCCTTCTGCATTTGTTGGATCATTCCAACAATGGAGGAGAGGGCCTGTCCCAGCTCTACTGGGAGACTGGCCGATGTTGAGGGAATAGGCTCCGGGATCTGAACCGGAGTAGCCGACACCTCGTCGACCTCTTCCTCTACAACGTCTGGGGCTTGAACTTCACCCTGGGCTTCTGCCAGGAGGTCTTCCTCCAGACGCTCGTCCACGTCAGACATCCTGTCATCTAACTGGATGTCTTGCATAGAGACCGAGACTTCAGCATCCACCTGGATCTGAACTTGGGGGATCTCCTCTTGAGGCTGGGGAATCACTGCATCAGCTGATGCCTTAGGGAAAAGATACGCCCTCATCTTCTCACTTGGAAGATGAGGTCCAGAGGTGTTCTTCTGGAAGCCCCTTACCCAGGTACGAAGCTTCTCCCTTGCTATATCCCTTGATTCCGCCATCCTAGTGGAATCAAAGGCCTCTGTAATTAGATTAGTGCACACAGTACATACCTGAGGGTCCCAATACCGGAGATCACCCTCGGAGACAGCGCATGCTGCGTGTCTCCTACCAAACTCATGTCCACAGAGGCTCTTCCTGCGGACGTTGCAGAAGACACTTCCGCACTTCGGAGGGTCCTTCTGTAAAGAGAAGAAATTTCCATGAGTATCAAGCGAACTATGGATCACTGGATATGCATAGTATAGCCTAACAATTCAGAAAGGAAAGACACACACTTGTGTTTCCTTCACAACCAATTGCTGCAGCCTTCCAGATAATAAAATCGAATGGTTAATCTCTTCTAGAATAACCAATGCAAAGTTTCCAGAGGAAACAGGTGGAGCTCACACCTAAGCAATGATTTTAAAATCCTGGATAATAGACAAGAAAGAACTCACTTTCTTATCTGTAGGGCAACAGCAAAGGGCTGTGCAAGAAAACACAAAAGTGTTAGAACACACAGTGCTGTACCAAAACCTATACTATAGTTTTCTTCTTACAGTATATGTTATACTGAAGAATACTGGTACAGTATAGGAGGTTATGTGCCGGCCGGCACTTGCCGGCTGGCACACACCATAACTAGCTTTAAAGTATACTACTTAACAGCTGTAAGGCGGCAGAACGCTGGTTCAAATGCATGTGCCGGGCGGCAGTAACTGCCGGCCGGCAACAGCCAATGTCGGCCGGCAATGACTGCCGGCCGGCAACTACACAAGGTAGTACCCGGCTGCCGGCAACTACACAAGGTAGTACCCGGCTGCCGGCCACACTCTTGGCAACCGGCAGACAAGGGCTGACAATAGCCGGCCGGTAAAGGTACACGACCTATGCCAGCCGGCAGCAAAAGAACCAGAGGACTACGACTGCCCAGCTGCCGGCCTCATAGGCCGGCAGCCGGGTCGGGTACAGCACTAGAAGAATAACAGAATGGATGCCGGGATAAGAGAGTACACTACCTCCAAGCCCGGAAATCCGAAAGAGTGCATATAAGGAAGGGGAGAATCTAATTCAGGCTTCCTGACCAATGCCGTCTGGCTCTACAGGCAGGCATGGATGAGGGACCAAGGGAGGTCCGGGCAGCACTCAAAGCAGAAGACCCTTGCTGGCCGGCAGCTCTGCCGGCTGGCAAGGGACTGAGTCAATTCCACATCCTAACCTATTCTAGGTCCAGATGTAGAATGACGTACAGTACTGTAATGGCTAGGCCATTAAGGAGATAGAGGGGGAAGGGACAAAAGAGGGTCCTACCAACCTTGCTTTAGTGAAGGATCACCCGCAGCCAAGAAACTCATCTTAGCCTAAGGGAGATCCAAGGAGGGAGGCCAGCAATACTTGCCAGCTCCCAGAGAACCAAAGCAAGGAAGGTGTTGCTACTCCCAGGGAAAGAAACTTATCCTCCCCCGAGAACAGCAACAAGGACTAGTCTGCTAGATCACAAAAGAAGGAATCATCTCGTACAGAAACCTTCGGTAGTGACCTAAGGAGGCTAAGCCTCCTATGTCTGTGTCAGGCCAGCGAGGGAGACTCTACCCCCAGCCAGACGAACACAGACTCAGACTAAAAAACTCTGTTGTTCTGTCCCACTCTGAAACCAGACTTACTGGAACAGGAAGGTACAGTAACACCCCAGTATAGTTTTATCGAAAGTTAATTCAGTTAAACCACTTAGGGATAAGCCCAAGGCTTAAACAGAGGGAAAGGGATTGCATAACTTCTCCGAAGAAAAGAAAGCAACCGGGGAGTATGAGAAAGTATACTAAGGCTCCATAAGCAACTTAGCCTAGGCACCAAGAGAATCGATTACCTAAATCACCGAAACTCACTCGTATACTATCTTGGAAATATTCAACATAATCTTAAATGTATAAAAAACAGCCTAAAGCTTCAATAAAATTTTAATACACTCGGAAAACCAAAATCATGCAGAAAGTACTAGGACCAAACGACTAGGCTACATGGCCTAGCGTAGGCCAGAGTTGGCGAATACTTCGCCAAAATAATAATAAAGCACGAAAGGAAATCCTATGTAACGCTAAATAGCTAAAATTTATTAAAGCAAAACAACCGGGAATGTCGCTCTGGCTAACTAAACTTATACCTAGCGAGCGACAGCGTCCATGACGCCTCCGGTAGGCTACGGCTCTTGTAACAGAGATTAATCCTATTAATCACTTAAAAATTTAGCAAGAGCCTACATTTATACATAAAAGAAATGGTACTCAACTTATCAGAGGCCGACGAAGTTGGAGAAGCCATGAAAAGCTGAATAAATCCAAGATTTGCGAGAAACACGGGAAAAAACACCGAGTTGTTAAGCTACGCAAAAAGGAATACAGATGGCGCCAGGATTGGCACCAGGATTGGCGCCAGGCACGCTTACAAACGGGAGATAGGGAGCCTTGGGAGCGGCTGCCCCTTTTTCTTTCCCGATTTTGTTTCTTGCCAATTGACCCCTGCGATACGTAATCTCTGTTTGGGGTGCATATTGCCATGTGGCGTGTCAAGAATACGTCCTCTGATATGTAGCGATATCCCTTTCACGAGGGATATTCGCTCCAGGAGTTAGAATTCTGGCACCTTAAGGTAAATTCTCTGGGAATATCGCCGTAGTTGTAATATACCCTAGGAAGCTACCCAATAGGAACTTCCATCAGGACGACATGGCTTGAGCCCAAAAATATATATATATCTGTATATATATATATATATATATATATATATATATATATATTTATATATATATATATATATATATATATATATATATATATATATATATATATATATATATATTCATACTGTAAATATATAAATATTTGTATATATATATATATATATATATATATATATATATATATATATATATGTGTGTGTGTGTGTGTGTATATAAATATATATATACATACATATATATATATATATATATATATATATATATATATATATAACATATATATATATATATATATATATATATATACATATATATATATATATATATATATATATATATATATATATATATATTTTATATACATACGTATATATATATATATAAATATATATATATATATATATATATATATATATATATATATATATATATATATATATATATATATATGTATATATTACTATATACATATATATATATGTGTATATATGTATATATATATATATATATATATATATATATATATATATATGCATATATACATATATTTATATTGCTTATATATATATATATATATACATATATACAT
>NW_027171714.1:62500-92500 GCF_036898095.1 Palaemon carinicauda
ATATATATATATATATATATATATATATATATATATATATATATATATATATATATACATATATATATTTATATATATATATATATATATATATATATATATATATATATATATATATATATTTATATATATTGATATACTGTATATATATATATATATATATATATATATATATATATATATATATATATATATATATATATATATATGTATATATATATATATATATATATATATATATATATATATATATATATATATATATATATATATATATATATATATATATATATATATATATATATATATATATTTATATATATACATATATATATATATATATTGTGATATCCCCATATGTTGTACATATGTTAACATATCTGATTTGTCTAAAGTTTATTTTTCCATTTTCTTTGTAAATACATCACCTTATTTCAGCGCCATCTTCATTCCATTCTTCTCATTATCTTTTGTTTACACTCGCCTTCCTGCTGTAAATCATCCCTGTTTTCTTACCTTACATGTTATAAGGTAACCCCAAATTTATTGTTTTGTTAGAATACATTGTTCTCACCACGAGATTCATCTACCTTACTCACCCATTAACTTTGCATTGCTTATTATTGTTGTTTTGAAGTGCTTTTTCATTGTTTTGTTTAACGTAAGATTAAAGTTTTGTTTATAACATAGTTTATTGTTCCTGTCCTCCAATTATCCTGCTATTGGTGCTTCTGTTGTCTGCAACCAGCTTTAAGAAGATACATTTGATCATAATCAACAATCTTATACACTCGTAATAAGAAACAAGTGAATTTGGAAGTCTACCCATATGACTTCTATTTTGTTGTGTGAAGAGAACTACCGCCCATTATAAAGGGGTAATTGTTTGCACAGTGGTTCGTCACATAATAGTTGGGGGCCTGTCCGGGATCTGATGTGCGATATGATTCATCAAATTTATATCAAGTGATTGAATCGTGAAAGAACAGTTCCAGTGATTATGAACAGTATCGAGTGTTGTGTTGTGGCGTACCAAGGATAAAGGACGACAGTAATAATTCCAAGGTAAGGTAGATGTCTCGTCTCCCTCTCATTAGACATTTATGTATAATATATGTCTGGGTAGTCATTTGGTTGTAAGAGGAACAAGTCACGCTTAATATAGTTAAGACTTAGGTATGCTGATTGTCCAGCTTCTAAACCACCCTTATTAATTGAAGATGCCCCCAGTAGGTAGCTTTTAAAGTTTCGCCTACTCAAATCTCGTATCCCAGAGATTTCTCATAAAAAAAAATCTGAAGCCCTAAGATTTTGCCATTTCTTAAAATCGCCATTCAAGTGATATTTAGGAAATAAAGTCAAATTTCATATGTGATTTATTAAATTAAAGTTTCATTATAATATGTGAAATTTCCTCCATCTCTATTTCATTATAAAGTGATTTATTTTGTTATATAAATTTCTTAAGTGAATTTAGCCAATTTCCAATTTCGGAGATTTTCGTAATTCAAATCGTTATCTCTAGTCAGGAAATTAACTTATATATTGTTTGGTGTTAAAAGTATTGTTTTGGTGTACAAATAACATTTACGTGTCGGTAAATGAATATTTAAATACTTGTGTTAAATTACTCTTGTTATATCTATAAAGCGCATACTACGTATTTTGTCCAGTTTGCGCATTATTCTGATAATCAATTACTTTAAACTAGGTGTTGACTATTAACTAGATACTTTATCATAACGAGAATATAGTATTTATATAAATTAAAATGTAACATTGAAAAGTTATCGTATTTAAGCTGGTATAAATTAAAAGGAAATGTAAACTAGAACGTGCTAATTAGGTATGTTTAAAGTAAAAAATACCTTTGCGTTTTAAAGTCTTGTTTACCGATTCGGTAAAATTGTTGTAAAAGTTTGTGATGTTAAGCGTGTCGTTTGAGTAATTATGAAGTAGCTAGCCGCGTGTTCAAGATCTCGAGCATAAAAAAAAAAAACATTGTTCAGTTGTTAACTGTGAATAAAAGTTTTATAGTGTTATCGTAAGTTTCGCGAGACTCAATTTTGTATTTAAGCTATTTTTGTGTAAGTGTGATCTAATCATATAATTTTGTAATTTTGTGATCTCTCGATCTTGTAATTTTGTGATCGCAGTTTTGTATTTCTGTGATCGAAAGATTGTTATTTTGCGATCGTATGATCTTATACTTATTCTTGTAGAGTTTGTATATTTATTTTAGTTTGTACTTATCTTGTGCCACGGGCGACATTCAAAATGTCTTTCAACTTGCAACAATTTATTGTATCACCACGGGATCATGTGGAATCTCTCACAGTTGCCACAAAAACTGACCTAAAGAATCTAGCTCGCCATTATGATGTACAGGTTCCCGTAACTGCCGTAAAATATGTAATTCTCAGTCATATTTTGAACTTCCTTGTAGATGAAGATATTGTTCCAGAAGAAGAATTGGCTGACGTTCGAGCTCTAACAGTTACCAATCCAAATAGTGACTTGGATAAACTAAGTCTACAGCTGGAGTTGGAAAAGATGAAGATGCAAGCCGCAACTGCCGCCGCTGAGTTAGAAGAAAGGAAAGCCGCTGCTGCTGAACGAGCCGCAACTGCCGCCGCTGAGGTAGAAGACAGGAAAGCCGCTGCTGCTGAACGAGCCGCAACTGCCGCCGCTGAGTTAGAAGAGAGGAAAGCCGCTGCTGCTGAGCGCAAGGCTGCTGCCGCTGCTTCCCTAGAACGTATCAAGGTGGAAACTGCTTTGGAGCAACAAGAAAAAGCAAGTGAACAGAAAAACAACGCTCTCCGTGTTAGGCTGCAGATTGAGAGAGAAGCGGCCACAGTAACAGAACGGGATCTGGCATTTATAAGACTGAAAGAAAAGGAAGAAGGTAAGCTAATTCCCGAACCCTTTGATGTGGCCAAGGTGCAGAAATTGCTGCCCACATTTGAAGAACGGGAACCTGATAACTACTTTTCTGTGTTCGAAGACACAGCCAAGAATCTCAATTGGCCTCAGGACAAATGGTATTTGATCATCCGGAACTCATTTAAAGGTAAAGCATTATCTGTATGTGCCACTATGTTAGAGGAACATGATTATTTCATAATTAAACAGGCAATCCTTGATGCTTATTCTATTACTGCGGAAGGTTATAGGCAAATATTTCGTAATAGTCAGAAGCAAGTTCAGCAGACCTTTTTAGAATTTATGAATGGAAAGATTAAACAGTTTCAGAAGTGGGTAGACAAAGTAGATGTCAAAACTTTCGAGCAGTTGAAAGATTTAATAGTAATGGAGGAGTTCTTAAGGAAAATACCAGGTAGCATTAATGTGTATCTAAGAGAGCAGAATGAATCTGACCCTAAGAAAGCCGCTTTAAAGGCAGATGACTATGCTCTTATTCATAAAGTAGGTAAAACCCCTTATAGAGAAACTAGACCTAAGGAAACTTGTACATACTGTAAACAAGAAGGACATCATATTTCAGAATGTCCTGATCCACATTGTGCAGCTTCATACTTAAAGAGAAAACCTAATCCCCCTCAATTCTCTCCTAAGCAAATGAATCTGCCCAAACAGGAACCAAAACCTAAGGTGGAGAAGAAAAAGACCTTCCATTGTGCATCACACGAGTCCCAAGCGTTTGCACCCTTCACTTGCTCAGGCAAAATAAATGGTAAACCTGTAACCATACTCAGAGACACTGGATCCTCTCAAACGATCGTCTCTCCTAAAGTAATACGACCTAAAGGTGAAACTCACAGGTATGTTGCAGTTAATGACTTAACCAGTAAGTCTATGTTGCCTCTCATTAATGTAAACCTTCATTGTCCTTATTTCTCTGGAACTACTGAAGTAGCTGTAAATCCAGAACTGTTACCATGCAAGAATGTAGACGTAATCCTGGGTAATGACATAGCTAACTCTGTTGTCTTAACAAACTTAATAGCAGTATCTCCAGGTGATGTTGTACAGGAGGAATGCTTAGCAGTGACACGAAGCAGTAAAAAGGACACCCCTACTGAATCATCATCAAACCCGTTGCCAGTCTCTGAACCTATGGATTTCAACGAGTTGATGAGTACATATAAGATCCAACCTGATTCCTTTAGCTATCAACAAAGGAAAGATGTCACTCTACAGCAGTGTTTCAACCAAGTGAAACCAAAGGATACCAACAAGTGTTCTTATTTTTATATTAATAATGATGTACTAATGAGAAAATTCAGGTCCAGCAAGAACAGTCATCTAGAAACCTGGAAGGATCTATTCCAGGTAGTTGTTCCTAAGGATATAAGACCTCTGATCCTAGAATTGTCTCACTCTGCTGACTCTCATCTTGGTATCACTAAAACATATGAACGCATCAGTCAAGACTTTTATTGGCCAAACATGAAGAATGACATTAAAGAGTACGTAAAAACATGTACAACATGTCAAAAAGTAAGTAGTCCTAATGTAAAAGTACCAGTTGCACCCTTAAAACCTATACTTGTGCCTAAAGAACCTTTCAGTAAGATCATAGTAGATTGTGTAGGCCCTTTGCCTAAGACAAAAAGGGGACATGAATACTTGCTTACGGCCTTATGCCCAACTACCCGTTATCCATTTGCAGTACCTTTAAGAAACATTTCAGCCAAGAACATCCTAAAGTCACTAGTGTCCATATTTACTGTTGTAGGATTTCCAACTGAACTACAATGTGATCAAGGAACCAATTTCATGAGTCATGCATTTAAAACAGCTATGAAAGATTACCATATAACCCAAGTCTCATCCTCAGCTTACCATCCACAGACCAATGGAGCATTAGAACGCACTCACCAGACCATTAAAAATCTTCTCCGGAAATACATCCATAGTTCAGGTAACGAGTGGGATTGCGATTTGGAACTGATCATGTACATCATACGAGGAGTTCGAAATCAGTCTACTGGTATGTCACCTTTTGAACTACTCTTCGGTCGACGGCCACGAACTATCCTCAGTTCAGTCAAAGAACGCATCCTGAAGTTGGGAGATAATGAGGTACCTCTTTCCCAATATATTTCAGAACTCAACAAGAAACTTTCAGATCTTCACTCCATTGCCAAAACTAACTTGATAACAGCTCAAGAGAAGATGAAGATTAACTATGATAAAAAGGCTAAAACCAGAAGTTTCAAAGTAGGAGATGCAGTGCTGCTATACCATCCGATTGCAGGCTCTCCCCTACGAGAGAAATACCAGGGACCTTATACCATCACTCAACGTATCTCGCCAACCAACTATATAATCGCCACTCCAGATAAGCAAGAAATTGGGTATCATGAAAGAAGAAGTGAACTACTTAGTAAGAGAAGGATTGGCAGAACCCAGTGCGTCACTATGGGCTTCCCCATGTCTCCTAGTAGGAAAGAAAAATGGTAAATTTCGTCTTTGTACCGATTACAGGAAGATTAATAATTTAACAATTAAAGATTCGTATCCTCTACCAAGAATACAAGATATCATTGACCAAACGCTAGTGATCTTGGATATGGGGGCATTTTACTACAGCATCCTGCTCCAATAACAGCCATAACAGGAAACCTGCCCCCACTAGCTGATCTGTTACCAGTCTCTTATTCCAGTGGACGATTTATGGGTTCCCAACTAAATTGGCCCACTGTGGAGAAAGAACTATTCGCCATCGTAGCTACCATCCAGAGATACGAGATCTATGTTGATGGACAAGACACGATCTACGTCTACAGCGACCACTCTCCTCTGTCGCATCTCCATAGGTCCACTACTCTCAACCCTAAACTTTTAAGATGGTCATACATACTATCTGCACATAATATCCAAGTAATCGCCATATCAGGACGAGAAAACATTGTGGCAGACTCATTATCAAGGATAACCTCGGTTGATCCTCGGGAAATGGAAAAAAACAAAAACAAGGGGGGACTGTGATATCCCCATATGTTGTACATATGTTAACATATCTGATTTGTCTAAAGTTTATTTTTCCATTTTCTTTGTAAATACATCACCTTATTTCAGCGCCATCTTCATTCCATTCTTCTCATTATCTTTTGTTTACACTCGCCTTCCTGCTGTAAATCATCCCTGTTTTCTTACCTTACATGTTATAAGGTAACCCCAAATTTATTGTTTTGTTAGAATACATTGTTCTCACCACGAGATTCATCTACCTTACTCACCCATTAACTTTGCATTGCTTATTATTGTTGTTTTGAAGTGCTTTTTCATTGTTTTGTTTAACGTAAGATTAAAGTTTTGTTTATAACATAGTTTATTGTTCCTGTCCTCCAATTATCCTGCTATTGGTGCTTCTGTTGTCTGCAACCAGCTTTAAGAAGATACATTTGATCATAATCAACAATCTTATACACTCGTAATAAGAAACAAGTGAATTTGGAAGTCTACCCATATGACTTCTATTTTGTTGTGTGAAGAGAACTACCGCCCATTATAAAGGGGTAATTGTTTGCACAGTGGTTCGTCACATAATAATATATATATATACATATATATATATATATATATATATATATATATATATATATATATATAATAGTTGGAATAATTATTCATTACAATACCTGTTAATAACGTAAAACACAAACTATCAAGATGATATTTGTACTACTGAGTCAGGTGCATCTGTAATATATATATATATATATATATATATATATATATATATATATATATATATATATATATATATATATATATATATATATATACATTTATATATATATATATATATATATATATATATATATATATATATCCATATTAACATATATGTATATATATATATATATATATATATATATATATATTTATATATATATGTATATATATATACATATAAATATATATATATATATATATATATATATATATATATATATATATATATATATATATATACATTTATATATATATATATATATATATATATATATATATGTATATGTATATGTATATATATATATATATGTATATGTATATATATATATATATATATATATATATGTATATGTATATATATATATATATATATATATATATATATATATATATATATATATATATATATGCGTGTGTGTGTATGTGTGATTGCTTTTCGCAAATCTTGCAGATGCTTGATGCTATGAAAAGTAATAAGGATTTAACTTATTTCCTTAGAATAATATTTAATCATTTAGCAATAAACTTCATTAGCTATAACATTCATATGAGAAATATGAACAGAGTTGGAGTTTACTTTTGAGAATCTATCTAACTATTAACAGAAATCTGTGTATATTGTGTTGCAAACCAGTGATATTTCACTACCCGTCGTTTGGAGTGTAATAAGAATATTCATGAATCGTAATCATGGGGAAGGCTTTTGTCGGAAGCAAACCTACTTAATATCAGTAAAAGATTGAGATGACTTGAGTCTTGGGGAGACTGAAGAGCAAAAGCTAGAAAATATGTTTCATATGTTTCACTTTCTTAGAAGTGAAGAGGTGAAGTAAAATAGAAATGTGTGGGAAGTTGTAATGATGTTAAGATGAACTCTTTGGAGTGAATGAGTGTAATAAGGTGAAAAATATGGAAAAAAAAGTATGTGATAAATATGTTCAGAGCAAGTGGAAAGATAAATCACCCATCTCTAAAATCGCTTTATGTGAATGGGGGACTATAATTCAGATGTATTAAGAGGACAAGTGGGGTTATTATTTTCATAAGACGTGAAAGTGTGAGTCAGACAGATGGAAAAAAATATATATTTTTACCAGCGAATAACTAGCATAAATGATCTTTTTATTCTTAATAAGTATCCTGATTAAGATATAAATCGGTTATAAAAATATCTACCGATGATTGATAAATTAACTTGCAAGAAAAGGAAGAAAAGAAAACGCCTTCACATATTTGCCTCGGCTATATTGTTAGGAAGTTATATTATAAAAGTCAATAAAGGATAATTCCTTCTAATTAATATTCGTGAGGATGTTGCTAATTTTCGAGGGATCTTTCTTTGACAATCAACACTATACATTTCTTATATTTTTTTTTATTCCGAGATTGTTCTTCAGAAAGGAGTTCTGATCTGTAACATATGGAGCTTTCTGCAGAATACTCTAACAAATAGATATGGATTGTTTGTTTTAGAGAGAGAGAGAGAGAGAGAGAGAGAGAGAGAGAGAGAGAGAGAGAGAGAGAGAGAGAGAGAGAGAGAGAGAGAGTACTAAGCAAACACGATAGTGCTCTATACTTTCATTTGTTGTTCAATTCCTGTGGCTAGTATTTAGTAACTCGTTATGATAACTCTTCAACGACTGCAGCTGTATACGAATATATTAAGGAAACCATTGATTCAATTTTCTATTAAAATGTGAATGATAGCAGATATGTGAAAAGTATAAAATTACCTCTATCTTACATTGACTACAGTCTACTGAAGATTTTTTTCGTCTTATTAGTAAATTCTTTATATTATATTTAAAAGCAGAAAATCTAGACAAATAGTACTTTCATTTTATTTGTGTTTTCTCAAGTTTTTAATAAGTTCATATGTCTGATAAGTAATAAATTTCCAAACTTTCCTAAACAAACACACAAAAATCACACACACACAGACACACGCGCGCGCGCGCGCTTGCACTTGATCTTTATTACAATACACACACACACACACATATATATATATATATATATATATATATATATATATATATATATATATATATATATATATATATATATATATATATACGATATTATAAGTGTAAAATTAGTAGGAATATTTATTCATTACAATACCTGTTAATAACGTAAAACACAAACTATTCAGATGATATTTGGACTACTGAGTCAGGTGCATCAACCTGAAAAGCTACTTCCTTGTAGAGACAAGATAATTACGGCTGTGTTGGCTATACGAGACAAATAAGTGTGGACGTGTAATATTTTGGTGAGGCATTCATGGTCTCTTGAACAGTGTCATTAAGGAGAAATCTGGTGTCTGAATGGAATATGCATTTGTGTTCTAGGAGATAAACTTTACTGAAGGGAAACATTGGTGGGACTTCTTGTATTTACCTCTCTATCTGACTGAAATTCTTCCTTGTATATCTTAATTTTTTTGTTTCTAACGGATATACCTATATATAGATCTAGTCGCAGCATGCAGATTATATATTAAAAGATATGTGTATCAAAATGTCAATAGACTCAAGACACAAATTTGAAGATTGTCATATCTAAACACATAAGCTCATATAATACACCTTACTGGAAGCTATAACTTTTTACACTTTTCTTTTAGGTTGGTAGTAAGTATCATGTAAGTACCCAGTCATAGCAGTCTCCCAGTACTCTCTTAAAATGTTGAAAGAAAACATTTTTTTTGTGTGTGTGTGTGTGTGTGTGGTGTAATCTGCAATGTCATATTTTTGAAATTATTAAAGTTTTTATGTTAAGAGTACAAACATCTTGAGCGTTGTAACATCATAGGATATTTATCTTGGGTTATACAGTAACACGTTTATGTTGTGGCAAGACAAATAGTCCCTAAAAGGTATAGTTTCTATCATCAATTACATTATACCCGAATCCTTGCAGAGAAAGGATATTTGAAATTAATCATTATCTTTGAAATTTTTATTTCTTTTAGTTAAAAGCATACTGCCAAAATTCCCTTTCAAAAAGATGTTCAACACTAACATACATGCTATACCAAAATCAAGTTAACTTAATCGGAATATATATATATATATATATATATATATATATATATATATATATATATATATATTACTGAACAAGTGGTGAGTGGGTGTACAATTTATCGCTTTATTGCTGCACAAGTGGCGCTCCTGCCTAAGCTGCGCCTGTAGCTTAACGTTTCCCGCGTCAAGCATAGTCTTATAATATTCCAGTGTCAACATAGAGCTATATATATTTTTTTTAGCAAAGAGGAGGAGTCCCCTTCTTTCCTTAAGTTAGGATAGGACTTTCTAAACTCTAGCACCCCTGCCTGACACACATAAAATAAAACATATATATATATATATATATATATATATATATATATATATATATATATATATATATATATATATATATATATATATATATATATATATATATACACCGAGGCACTTCCCCCAATTTAGGGGGATAGCTGACATCAAACAAATGAAACAAAAAAGGGGACCTATCCTCTCTACGTTCCTCCCAGCCTGACAAGGGACTCAACCAAGTTCGGCTGGGACTGTTAGAGTGCCACAGCCCACCTTCCCCCGTTATCCACCATGGATGAAGCTTCATAACGCTGAATCTCCTACTGCTGCTACTTCCGTGGTCATCAAAGGCAACTGAGGAAGCAGCAGGGCCTACCGCAACTGCGTCACATTCGCTCGCCATTCATTCTTATTTCTTGCACGCTCTCTTGCCTCTCTCACATCTATCCTCCTATCACACAGAGCTTTTTTTCACTCCATCCATCCACCCAAATATTGGCCTTCCTCTTGTACTTCTCCCATCAACTCTTGCATTCATCACCTTTTCAGAAGAGAGCTATTTTCCATTCTCTCAACATGGCCAAACCTCCTCAACACGTTCATATCCACTCCAGCTGCTAACTAATTTCTTACACCAGTTTTCACCCTCACTACTTCATTCCTAATATTATCTACTCGAGATACACCAGCCATACTCCGTAGACACTTCATCTCAAACACATTTCATTTCTGTTTCTCCGTCACTTTCATTCCCCACAACTCTGATCCATACATCACAGTTGGTACAATCACTTTCTCATATAGAACTCTCTTTACATTCATGCTTAACCATCTCCTTTTTAATACTCCCTTAACTGCCCCTAACACTTTGCGTCCTCTATTCACTCTCTGATGTACATCTGCTTCCACTCCACCATTTGCTGCAACAACAGACCACATGAACTTAAACTGATCCACCTCCTCAAGTAACTCTCCATTCAACATGACATTGAACCTCTCACCACCTTCCCTTCTCGTACATCTCATAACCTTACTCTCACCCACATTAACTCTCAACTTCCTTCTCTCACACACCCTTCCAAATTCTGTCACTAATCGGCCAAGCTTCTCTTCCGCGTCTGCAACAAGTACAGTATCATCCGCAAACAATAACAGAATTACCTCTCATTCATGGTCATTTTCGTCTACCAGTTTCAATCCTCGTCCAAGCACTCGAGCATTCACCTCTCATCACTCCATCAACATACAAATTAAACAACCACGGCGACATCAGACATCCCTGTCTTAGCCCCACTCTCACCAAAAGCCAATCGCTCACTTCATTTCCTATCCTAACACATGCTTTACTACCTTTGTACAAACTTTTCACTGCTTGCAACAACCTTCCACCAACTCCATATAACCTCAACACATTCCACATTGTTTCCCTATCAACTCTATCATACGCTTTCTCCAAATCCATAAACGCAACATACACCTCCTTACCTTTTGCTAAATATTTTTCGCATATCTGCCTAACTGTAAAAATCTGATTCATACAACCCCTACCTCTTCTAAAACCAACATGTACTTCTAAGAATGCATTCTCTGTTTTATCCTTAATCCTATTAATCAGTACTCTACCCTACACTTTTCGAACTACACTCAACAAACTAATACACATTGAATTACAACACTCATGCACATCTCCCTTACACTTATATAGTGGTACAATACACACACAAGCCCAATCTACTGGTACCATTGACAACAAAACACATATCAAACAATCTCACCAACCATTCAAGTACAGTCACACCCCCATCCTTCAACATCTCAGCTCTCACACTACCCATACCAGATGCCTTTCTTACTCTCGTTTCATCCAGTGCTCTCAACACTTTCTCTCTTGTGATCTCTCATTCTCATCTCCCATTACCGGCACCTCAACACCTGCAACAGCAATTATATCTGCTCCCTATAATATCAAAATTCGGTAAACTTACAAAATATTTCGCCTACCCTTTCATTGCCTCCTCTCCTTTTAACAACATTCCATTTCCATCATTCACTGTTTCTTCAATTCTTGAACCAGCCTTCCTTACTCTCTTTATTTCTTTCCAAAACTTCTTTTTATTCTCTTCTCATGAATGACCCAATCCCTGACGGCACCTCATGTCAGCTGCCCTCTTTGCCTCATTTATCTTGCTCTTTACTTTAACATTTTTCTTCCTATATCTTTCATACTTCTCTACACTATTACTCTGCAGCTATTTTTCAAAAGCCCTCTTTTTCTCTACCACTTTTACCTTCACTCCTTCCTTCCATCATTCATTGCCCTTCCTTATGCTGCCTCAAACAAAGTTCTTGCCACACACATCACTTTCGATGCCAACAAAAATTTCTTTCACTAACTTCCACTCCTCCTCTAAACTACCAGTTTCTCTTACTTTCACTTTGTCATATGTCATTTTCAACCTTACTTGATAATTACGTTTTTACCCCAGGTTTTAATAGCTCTTCAACCCTCACTAGCTCCCTTTTGCATCCACCTACTCTATTCCCCCACTCTTTTGCAACAACTAATTATCCTTCCACCCAAAAAAATGATCAGACATACCATTAGCTATACCCCTAAACATGTGCACATCTTTTAATCTTCCAAACATTTTTTTAGTTATCAACACATAATCCATTAACACCCTTTCTACCATTCTTCCATTTGCCACTCTTGCCCATGTATATTTGTTTTTATATTTCTTCTTGCAAAAAATACAGCTTATCACCATCTGCTCAACACACATATTTACCAGTCTCTCACCACTCTCATTTTCACCTGGTACTCCATACTTCCCAATGACACCTTCTACCTTTCCAGCGCCCACTCTAAACCTTTTACAACTACATAATTCCTTCTATCCAGTCCTACACACCTAGTTAATTCATTCCAGAACTCATTCCGCTCATCGCTTTTTTCACAACCTGGCCCATACGCAATGAAAAAAGTCCAACATTCCCTACCTAACCAAACCCTTACCCCTATTAACCTGGATGATATCTCCTTTCATGCCAATACTTTACTTGTCCTCCATTCACTCAGCAATAAAGCCAAACCTTCTCTTTCTCTTCCCTTTCAAAATTCCAGACACTCTACAGAAATTTCACCAAACATCACTTCACCTTTCTCTTCTATCTTTGTCTCACACAAAGCCAATATATCTATCCTTCTATTCCTAAACATACTTCCAATCTCACATCTTATACTATCTATAGTACTACATCCACGCACATTCAAACACCACAAAACTAGAGTGTGGGGAGCAGTCACTCTCCCCCCAGCTCCACCTCTTTGATATGTCACATGATTATAATACAGGAGAAGAGGTTCCCAGCCCCCTCATCCTGTCTCTTCTAGTCGCCTCATATATACATATATATATATATATATATATATATATATATATATATATATATATATATATATATATATATATATATAAATATATATATATATATATATATATATACATATTTACATATATATATATATATATATAAATATATATATACATATATATAAACATATATATATATATATATATATATATATATATATATATATATATATATATATATATATATATATATTTACATATATATGTATATATACATATATATGTATATATATATATAAATATCTATATATATATATATATATTTATATATACAGTGTATATATATATATATATATATATATGTATATATATATATTCATATTTATATATATATATTTATATATATATATATATATATATATATATATATATATAAATATATATATATATATATATATATATATATATATATACATATATATATATATATATATATATATATATATATATATATATATATATATATATATATATATAAAATGACACCGTTATAACTCAACAAAAAAACCATGAAAAGGAAAACAAGAACCTTTGTTGACTAGCGTACAATGTTTTGATTACTGATTTTCATATACCGTTTGTTAGAATATCCTTATCGTATTCAGAAACATACTCACCTAATGAAGCTAATTAATTTGATCAGTTTGTTGCCTGTTTCATTTGTGAATCAAGTATCTCATACACTACCATAATTATCAATTATTTAGATATATAAAATATTGATATTCAACAGAAGTATATTTTTAATTTGCTTACTTATGAATTTCAATAAGCGCTTCAAAAATATTCACATTTCAAAGAAACTTTAATCACATAAAATTCACTTCCATGATAAACCGTATTCAAGGTTATAT
The DNA here is from genome assembly GCF_036898095.1 of Palaemon carinicauda. Classification (NCBI taxonomy): domain Eukaryota; kingdom Metazoa; phylum Arthropoda; class Malacostraca; order Decapoda; family Palaemonidae; genus Palaemon; species Palaemon carinicauda. Next base: position 76,820 of record NW_027171714.1, read on the forward strand.
TTGTTATCACAGTAGCTTTTCCTTTGGATTAATTATTATACAAAAAAAAAAAATCCGGTAATCATCAGATTATCATTGATCATAAAAGTAGCATCATATCGCTATTTCATTGAAGTGTTCTTCCTGAATTTCATGATCAGCAAATTCAGACATCCATTTCTTTGCCTTACTATTCAATGCTGGTTGAATCGTATCTGAGCAAAAATAAAAAATAAACACTCACTGAAAATCTGCCACGGTAAGTCTTCAAATTAATTAAAATCTAAAAATGTTCGTTACATAATAAGTATTCTTTTTTTTTATATAAATAATAAAGTTCTTAGATGGTTATTCTTCTCTGACCGATAATTATTTCTAGTGTTTTTGCCAAAGTCTAATTCATATATTGCCCAAACTTTGAAAAGTTTGAATACTACTAAAATAGTATATATATATATATATATATATATATATATATATATATATATATATATATATATATATATATATATATATATATATGTCTTACTTATAACTGTAATCGAACAGTTTAACATGTTTTTTCAAAAAGGCCCATAAATGAAACACAGGAAATATAAATAAATCACTCTATATTTCGGTCAACAAACATCGACCCTCTTCAGGATGTAAAGTAAAAATGAGGAATACAGTGGAGAGTGACGGTTTATACACGAAAGCAAAAGGGTGTGTTCAATTGTTCTATAGTTGTTATAATTGCTGGAAGGATTAGCCAAATTTAATTACATCCAGGTGCGTCTTCTTATTGTTGAGCCGCTCGGAGGAAGTCTTGACCTCTGATGCATGTCTGGTGGTCGGTCTTCGTGGATTATCTTCTTAATGATAGGGTTGAGAAGAGTATTGTCCACTGTGTCAGCTTTCCATTGGCCCCCAGATAGGTTCATTGTGTTTGATTGATTTATGATGGCTGATTCCAGGATTTTCCTTCTGTACGGACAGGTACTCTTAAAAAGCAAAGACGACTCACTCCAGTTAATCTGGTGCCCTAAATCCCTAAGGTGAACGAAAATCCCTGAGTTTTCATAGCCATATCTAACAGATCTTTTGTGTTCGGATAATCTTTGAGATAGCGAACGTAGACTTTTTCACAATCCCCACAATACAGCGTTTATAAAGTACCATGTGGGGATTGTGAAAAAGTCTACGTTGGGCAAACGGGCCGTTCGCTATCTCAAAGATTATCCGAACACAAAAGATCTGTTAGATATGGCTATGAAAACTCGGGGATTTTCGTTCACCTTAGGGATTTAGGGCACCAGATTAACTGGAGTGAGTCGTCTTTGCTTTTTAAGAGTACCTGTCCGTACAGAAGGAAAATCCTGGAATCAACCATCATAAATCAATCAAACTTAATGAACCTATCTGGGGGCCAATGGAAAGCTGACATAGTGGACAATACTCTTCTCAACCCTATCATTAAGAAGATAATCCACGGAGACCGACCACCAGACATGCATCAGAGGTCAAGACTTCCTCCGAGCGGCTCAACAATAAGAAGACGCACCTGGATGTAATTAAAATTGGCTAATCCTTCCAGAAATTATAACAACTATAGAACAATTGAACAAACCCTTTTGCTTTCGTATATAAACCGTCACTCTCCACTGTATTCCTCATTTTTACTTTACATCCTGAAGAGGGTCGATGTTTATTGAAAGAAATATAGTGTGATTTATTTATATTTCCTGTGTTTCTTTTATGGGCCTTTTTGAAAAAACATATATATATATATATATATATATATATATATATATATATATATATATATATATATATAAATATATATATATATATATATATATATATATATATATATATATATATATATATATATATATATATAATATATATATATATATGTATGAATATATATATAAATATATATATATATATATATATATATATATATATATATATATGTATATATATATATATATATATGTATATATATATGTATATATATATATATATATATATATATATATATATATACATATATATATGTATATATATATATATATATATATATATATTTATATATATATATATATATATATATATATATATATATATATATATATGTATATATATATATATATATATATATAAATATACATATATATATATATATATATATATATATATATATATATATATGTATATATATATATATATATATATATATATATATATATATATATACATATATATATATATATATATATATATATATATATATATATATATACATATACATATATATATATATATATATATAAATATATATATATATATATATATATATAAATATATATATATATATATATATATATATATATATATATATATATATATTTATATATATATATATATATATATATATATATATGAATATATATATATATATATATATGTATATATATATATATATATATATATATATATATATATATATATATATATATATATATATATATATATATATATATATATATATATATACATAAGGGGTTTTTGATGTAGGAAAAATAATTTTTTGGGTGAGAATGCCATGTCGTCCTGATGGAAGCTCCCTCCAGCTGCTTCCTAATGTATAATATTTATGCGAGTGATATTACAAGAGAATTACCATCAGGTATCACGGGGTTCTAACCACCGGAATGAATATCCGTAGATATCGTATGTAATCAGGGACATATCCTAAGATAACCATAGATATATGCAAAGCCAATGGACTTTACCTAGTGTAATCCTCTAAGGGGAAGGGTAAGGGAAGAGCCGTTACATATGCTATCACCCTTCGGTGCTCAAATACGTCCCAGGCGCTTCATTCTACATCGCAGTGGAACTACTGTGAAAATGAAGCATCCTACGAGGAAATGAGTAGGGACACAATTACAGGTGGCCATCAGGACGACATGGCTATCTCACCCAAAAATAGATTTTTGCATTTCAAAATCCCATTTTTGTTCTCGAGTCATGTTGTCCTGATGGAAGTGTACCAGAGAATTACCTATTACTCAGTATGAGGCCTCTATTAAAGGTTCCCATACCGAAATGGCTTATCCAGAATACTCCAAAATAGAGCGGTATTTAAAAAGTATGATGGCTTATTAAGGAGATAGATCTGCTCCAGATCATCGCCCTCCATCATGGAAAAGACATCCCTTATAAATGATGCGATGTCAAAGAGCAAAAACTGTAGTAAGCTCAGTGAATAAAAGCTATGGAACAAATACTTATCTTCAATACAATTTTCTCATATTTAGGAAGGCTAAAACTAGATTGGTACATCAATTTTATTGCCACAAATATGAAATTAGGGTTCAAATATAATGCATACATAAATTTACAGTCTTTTATTCACAAAGCAGAGCAAAGAATAATCATCATTAATGTAATAAGCATAAGAATCATGATTATCTACCCAACAATACATCCCAAAGATAAATGAACACAAGGTGTCATGAGGGACAAATGTTCAAACCTGCCATAAACCACTAGAAGGAGTTTATGATAACACAAACCAAAATAAGACAAGTGATAAAAATATAATCTTATTATCAAACACCATATTTAAACTATAGTCTGACCTATACTAAAATAGATAAACTATAGTTAATGGGGTACATATAACCTTCAGTGATACAATAATGAATCCTGAAAATCAGAAGTTTTCTTGTTGAAGATCCTGAAACAAAAACCCATAGTTTACTTATTAAAAGAAATAAGCTGGAAGAATGCCCAGAGACGCACTGGAGGGCTATGTCGATTTGGCGGGTTTGATGACATTACCCGCACCCACCACAAAAATGACGTATTTCTTCCAATTGTTTCAAATATTGCTTGAAGAGCACCCTGGTGGACTTCCAACCTGTATAAGCCCGTAGACCCTCAAAGGACGTATACTGAAATAGGTTCAACAAAGAACTCAATTTCCAAAGATCATGACCCAACGGCATATGTGCCAGGTCCGCTCTTCTTATAAAACATACCTTCTTCGGTCTCTCTTAATTCAGGGACAAACCTGATCCCAAAGTTTCACCTTTAAATTATTGACAACCTTAGAAATATTTTGTTCCTAAACACTGCACTGATCACAGGATAAGATCACTTACGAGGGAAATTATTTTCCATTGTCCCCATCATTTAGAGTGGAACTCATTCTTCATCGGAAAAGTAAGACCAAGATATAGATAAACTTCACCGTTATCCACAAATTCAATGACCTTCGTCTCTAGAGAAAGCCATGATCTCTCTATCACTAGCACCAGAAGCCTTTGCAGTTAGAAAATACACTTTTAGAGTCAGATCATGTTTAGACGCAGTCTAACAGGAAATTGTAACGCATTATCCAAAGACCAGGAGAAAGGTTTCGACGGAGCCAATGGTCTTAACCTTGCACAAACTTTGGGAATCTTAATGAAGAGATCCTAGTAGAAAACCATATCAAAAGCATATAAAAGTTTTCTAGCAAGGGCTGACACGTACGACAAAATCGTAGAGGAAGCTAGAACTTGCATCTGTAAGTCAGTCAAAACACCCCAAACAGAAACCCATGGTAATAAAATCTTGATTCCTGTCTAAAGCGTACTTAACCCACTACTTCCATGACGTTACATACTGAGTCAAAGTAGTGGAAATTTTTTAATTTTCTTCAAACGCTAGCTTGCCGCGTTGAAGTTTGAACCTCTTTAAAAGAGCGAATGCGCAAAATCATGATATGAAGGTTGTTCGATTTCCATGATGAGTCGTAGACAACCGTCCTCTGTACTCGCCGGGATGGATTCTAGTTGGGTAACTGTACCGATCAGAGGTTATTTCTAATCCCTAGACGTACCAATTACTCTCCGGACATAGAAGAGCGACCAGAGCTACTATCCTGTTGAACAACCGATGCTCGTTCAGAAACTTCATAAGAAGAACGAAAAGAGGAAACAGGTAGATCCTCTCCCAATGATTCCAATCCCGAGACATTGGATTCATGCCCACTTCTATTAGATACATGTTTGCTGCTACAAACCAGGGAAATTACTTATCAAGACTAATTGCAAACAGATCCACTCGAAGACCAGGGACTTGATCCTGCGCAAATGAGAATGATTTTCCATCTAGAAACCATACCGACCTTAGACGATGAGTCCTAGATAAAAGGTCTGCCATCATATTCCATACTCTGTGAAGGTGGAATATTGACAAATGCCACCTTTTCTTCGAACCCCGATAAAGATGTCTAGCATAAAACTATATAAATGGGGAGACGTTAAGCCTTGCTTGTTGATGCAATGGTCTATTACTATCCTGTCGGAGTCAAAATGAATGTGAATGTTCATCTTTTTTGTGGGATAAGAAGACTGTCAAGGCCTCCAGAATATTTATGTGGTATTGTAGAAATTTCTGAGACCAACCTTCTTGCACTTTCTTGAGTGGGGTGTGACCCCCCTTACCATCCAATAATGCGTCAATATGAAAAACACTACCAGAGGAGGAAAGCACAATGGAATTGCTTGTGAAAGACTTTTTACCATAGACCACAGTCGAAGGTGCCTTAGGTGTAACACTGGGGTCTTCTGATAGTCGCGGAGAACTCAGGAGGCTCTCCGTTTCCAAACTCTGCTTGCATTTTTCAGCCGAACTTTGAAGACAGGATTCATTACTGAGATATCTTGTAAAAAGAAAAGAACCTTTTCCTGGCGTCGTCTGGTGGTCGTTCCGAACTTGATCCGAGACTCGACTGACTTCACTAATTCTTTTCTTTTTGAAGGAAGTATGAAAAGGGAATGAGACTATAGGTTGCAATGAATCTCCAGTCACTGGAAAACCCTGAGCTGGAGTCAGTCTCGACTTCCTGAATTTGATCTAACACCCGTGGATTTCCATGCTGAGGGAGCTCACCCTAGTCAGTTGTCCAGGCACACCGCTACATGAAAGCCTTTTTCCCGAAGTTGTTGAACGATTGTGTCGAAAACCTTCGTGGAAATTTTCAGAGCCATGGGGAGCCCAAATTAACTAGCTCCAAATTAATTAACCTTTCATTCCAGGCTGAGCCAGGGTGAGGGGAGAAGCTTAGACTTATCAGAAAATGCCAATAACCATCTGAAAGATCTTTAGAGACTCATAGGTCTTGAGTAACAAGTAACGTTTTTCTTCAAGGGGACTTCAGCAAATTGATCTCGAAGTGGTGTTGACCTCCGGAAAGTATTTCACACTTTAGAGGCAGTTTCTTCACTTCCAACCCAAGCCTTTGAAAATTATACTCTGTTCCAAAGGACTGTAATCTCACCAGTCCGTAAACAAGTTCAGCCGTCCCCTTACCAGAATATCCTCATTGAATGAGCTGAGGATGTGCACCCATACCTCCTCTACCACCTTGGTGACCACGACCCCATGATCTGCCACTTCTACCTGAACGGCTTCTACCGCCCCTTCTCCTCTTAAAGGATCGAAAGGACGGTGACCCATGCTCGAATGCCGGATTGAAAGATGAAGACTGCGAAGTCACCGGATGAGGAACAGCAAAAAATTCCTGTGGAGAATTTGTAGAGGTAGGTACAAAGGACCTCCTGAGATAGGTTGGTTTGCGGGTCCTCTTTGGCTTAGGTCTTACCTCAGGAGTGAATTTTCTCTTAAATGAGATTCCCCACCTCCGAAACCAGCTCTTATTATCAGCTGCAGCTTTATCCAGAATCTACTTCACTGACGTCTGGGGAAACAGATCCTTTCCCCATATACAAGTGTCAATGAGACGTTTTGGCTTATGATGAATGATAGCTGAAGCGAGAACATGCTCTCTACAAAACATTCGAGCCTGAAAGAAAGCATATAGATCCTTCATAAAAGTAGCCAGAGGAGTTTTAGCCAAGAGGGAAAAAACTGAGGCATCAGTAAAATTCCCAGTCATCATTTTAAGAAAACACTGGAGAGACATCGAGGCAGATAGTCTCTCCCTAGCCTCCAATTCAATTTTAAGAAGGTGTTCGGGTATTCTTGGCAATTTTTTTATCAAATTGGTGACTGGCTATATCCTTATCCAGTTTACCTTCTGAAAGGTTAAACACGACATCCATCCAATAGTCGGCATCATGAGAAAGAATAAGAGACATAGGTTTACATTCTTCCAACACCGGAAGAGGTTTACCTTCCCGGATTGCCTTTGCCACAGCAACAAAACCTTTCGAAGCAAAAGGAAAAACCATTGTATCTGGAGCTGCAAAGGTGGGTAACCTTTTACCAAAACCACCTAAATGTGTGTTAATGCACCCTGCGGACTTAATATCCTTCACAGCGAGATGCTGGGCTCTAGCATGTTCCAGAAGGATCGTTTTTTGGGGGGATACTGTCATCTCTTAATGAGACTCCTTCAGCCAACCTAACATATCAAAATGGGTAGGCGTCCATATCTGGATAAAGTTCTAGATCGGCTAATGGCCTGAAACCTAACCCTTCTCCAATGTGATGGATATCTTTCGGAAAGTACCTCTAAGGATTCTGTTAAGTACAGAAAGGCAGCTGAGAAGTCAAGACTTTAGCCTTACCCTAGTCCTCCTGATGCATCAAAGCCTGAATCTCCTCACGCAAGGATTTGAAGAGAGAGAGAGAGAGAGAGAGAGCTATGAAGTTTTATATCGAATATATTGAGATTATCCCACTTTTAACAGGTATCAAATCCATATTTCACTGATATGACAGTACAATATAAAAACATATGTCAGTAGTTTAGAGACATACATTCGCAGAGTGAAAACAGAAATCATTGCTGGAAAAATAAATGTTCTATTCATCCAAAATGTTTGACATATGTTTGTTCTTGTATCTTTTTTTATGGCTGGGATTGGGTTTATATTAAATATATATGAAAGGACGATAATTTGGTCTGCAGAATGATTTGGTCTGCAGAATGATTTCATAACTGGCGGTGACAGTTGCCGAGAACAAAATTCTATACCAACAGGCATAAAGAAATGCTATATAATCGATGGAATCCTCAAAAACTCTATTATTTTTATTATTATTATTATTATTATTATTATTATTATTATTACCTCCGCCAAGCGGCGGAGGTTATGTTTTCGGTTCGGTTTGTTTGTTTGTTTGTTTGTTTGTTTCTCTGTTTGTCTGTCTGTCTGTGGACAACGTAGAGGCCACATTTCTACACGGAATCACTTCAAACTTGGCCAAGTAGTTCCCCAATGTGTATGGAAGAACTGATTAAATTTTGGTCAAGGTCACCCCAAGGTCAAGGTCACAGGGGTCACTGGTGTCACTATGACATAAGTGGCCATATCAAGAGACAGAAATAAAGCACTGACTTTTGCATAAGCCAACAGGGAAGTCCTAGTCCAGGCGCAACCCATGGGTGATGTTCAAATTTATAAAGGTCAAAGGTCAAGGTCATATTGGTGCATTATATCAATGTCATATTAAGTATCAGTGGCAAATGAACAAAGATCACTTGAAGGTCAAAAGTCAAGCAGGTCACTTGAAGGTCAAGGTCACGTGAAGGTCAAGGTCACGTGAAGGTCAAGGTCACCTGAAGGTCAAGGTCACGTGAAGGTCAAGTACATTTGAAGATCAAGGTCACTTGAAGCCAAGGTCATGTGAAGGTCAAGGTCACGTGAAGGTCAAGGTCACTTGAAGGTCACGTGAAGGTCAAGGTCATGTGAAGGTCAAAGTCACATTAAGGTCAAGGTCACTTGAGGGTAAAGGTCACGTGAAGGTCAAGGTCACATCAATTCATCATTCTAGGACATATGGCGCTCTAGGTCACCTTGGCGGAGGTATGTCCTCTACGAGGACCATGTCCGCGTTCAGGACTTGCTCACTTGTTATTATTATTATTATTAGTAGTAGTAGTAGTAGTAGTAGTAGTAGTAGTAGTAGTAAAATTAGAATTTCGTTGTTCTATAATCAATATAATAAAATCATTATCCTTATCTCATCTTACGCCAATTGTCTCTATCTTGAGCTTTTAATATAATACTTCTCCATTCATCATCTCCTACTTCGCGCTTCATAGTTCTCAGCCAGGTAGGCCTGGGTTTTCCAACTCTTCTTGTGCCTTGTGGAGCCCAGCTGAACGTTTGGTCAACTAAGCTCTATTGGGGAGTTCGTAGAGCATTCCCAAACCATCTCCATCTACACTTATCATAATCTCATCAACTTGTGATACAAGAGTCATCTCTTTTATAGTTCCATTTTTAATCATGCCCTGCCATTTAACTCCCAATATCCCTCTAAGGGCTATGTTTTCAAATCTACTAAATCTATTTGAGATTGTTCCATTGTCATAAAATGACTCATGTCCATAGAGTATCACCAACCCCAGTAAATGGTTTATAAAATAAAGGTAAAATATACTGACAATATCTAATATTGATATTGCAAAAAATATACATAACTATTTGTCAAAAGGAACCTTTAATACTTGAATGAGAAATAACATAATTAACTTTCAGCAATATACATCTGGACAAGTACTGTGATATATCATATAAAAGCCCCAACGCAGTATGTCTCCAAAAAAAAAAAAAAAAAAAAAAAAACCTTGGTCTCAAAAGGTGGGTGAAATTATGGATGGGATCTGGTGTGATCGCCATTACCAGAGCTGTTCAAAAGTAAGCAGGATTGAAAATGAAATGATAACTTAGTATGACCCTTGGAATAAATCTACCGTGATCCTTTTGAAGGATTTAATTATGGTGAATAATCGTTAGCGAAGAGAGTACATCGTTCAAACTCAAATTTTAAGATAATTCTAATTTTTTCAATGATATGATTCCGCACAGACAAAATGGAAAATAGAAACCGGCTGAAACTTAATAATCCTTCAACTACTTTTTTAATACCTGGTATAATAACATAAACAGACTTATGAAGATATTTTAATATACAACATTTACTTTTCTAGCTGCCTATTAACTTAGACAGATCATATGGTGCATACATGACAAGAATCATATGAAACGTTTACTGATGTGTTTCATATATTTCAGATAGACGCATTGTATGACATGAAATTCAATATTCAAAAGCGTTTCTGACGTATCATTTGATTTGTTATTCACAAAATTCAATCCCAAATCCAAATGCTTGTGACAGTGATTTACAAACTGGAATTCTATCTTGTATTATAAAGTATATTTTCATTAGGATCGTTGATAAGTTTTGGAAACATGTTGAACTTCTTCATTCTCATTGTATGATTAATTTCTTAGCCTTTTATCTCCATTAAAAGAAAAAAAAGTATTGTCACAGTGAGCCTTCTGGATAACAAGACGAATATCCACCAATTTGTTTAGGTTCTGCAGTATGAGGGATGAGAATCATATTCTCTGGGTCAATCCCAATTCATAAAAAAAGAATAAATTTCAACGATATAATCAATGAGAAATTGATAAGGCTTAGCCCTAAAGCTGGCACCCTCAGTCTTTATCGGTGAATGTGATTTCATTATTGATCTTCATAAAATGTCAGTTGTAATATCTTTATCTCATTAAAAAGATATTTCAAGTAATTAAAGCAAAGTATTGGATTTTGGAACAACTTTCTTTTAATCAAGTAAAATAGCATTATACATAAGTTGGCCAATGGTATATTTAATCTATACATCACAGATTTTGTTCTCTTTTGTCACCACATATAAATTTTAATAAACAACTTATGAATTTTCAAATGTAAACATTATGTAAAACCTCGATGCGTTGTATTTTTGTGTTTACTTTATCTGTACTAATGATTTTGCTGTTATAAGGAAATAAAGCAACCTTTTATTGAGCATATCCACATAATCATTTGATCATTACCGCCTATAATTCCAGCCATAAATATTGATGGCGATGCCATTTCTGTTCAACAACTTTACAAGAAGTAAATTCCGAATTTGAATTAATCCATGCATTTGTCTTTTTATGAATTTTCATGATTATAGAATTCATTTTCCTTGACGTATAAACACATATTTTCCCAAAAGGATTAGGATATCTATATATGTATATATATATATATATATATATATATATATATATATATATATATATATATATATATATATATATATATATTAAAAACTCTAGTATCTATATATATATATACATATATCAAAAACTCTACTATATATGTATATAGAAAACTCTAGTATATATACATATATAGTATATATATATATATATATATATATATATATACATATATATATATATATATATATATTTATATATATATATATATATATATATATATATATCCAAAACTCTAGTATATATATATATATATATATATATATATATATATATATATATACATATATATATATATATATATATATATATATATATATAAAAAACTCTAGTATATATATATATATATATATATATATATATATATATATATATATATATATATATATATATATATATATATATATATCCTAATCCTCGTGTGAAAATATGTGTTTATAGGTCAAGGAAAATGAATTCTATAACCATTAATATTCATCAAAACAAAACAATATAGCATGTTTTTGTAGCGAGATTGTATCATGCTTGCAAGGGGTAGTCAGTAGCCTTTGTGCATTCATTTAGACAAGGCGCTCATCTGAGAGTGTTGGCTATACACAGTGTATTCACGAACCTTTTGTAATAAAGTGAAAAAAAAAAAACCTGTTCCGATGTCTCATTATCCATTGACATGTGGCATATTGGTGTCAGGTGTACAAATACGTTTGTTTGTTTATGCTGTGTATGAAGTTATTCTTTGAGCTGGTAAAATAAAAGTTCAGGATACCTAGATACACAAGGACTAATATAACAAATGCTGCTGGGGCAAGAGATGAAAACAAAGGAATAGCTGGATATAGTGAGGCCGATGAAGAATATAGACAGGATCTACGAACAAAGGACTTAGAAAATAGGTTAAATACCCTAGCAGAATTAATGAACAGATTCTTGGTTGAATGAGATGAGGAGCCGCAAATACAACATATGTGACATACATAAACAAAGTTGAAATGCACATAAGTGAAAGTACATATGCACGGACGAGTGAAAATAACGACGTAGTTCGGAAACTGCCAGAGCACCAGGAAAGTACTAGGCCTTTTGATGAACAGCGGCTAAATGAAGGGTTTCAATCAATCGAAGGGGTTTTGAGACACTTTGAAGTAGCCACACACAGGTGGTCTGAAATAGAAAGAGCTATTCAAGTAACTACATTGTAGAAAGATGGTCCGGCAATGAATGTAATGTGTTAGCCACAAGACAGTTTAGAAAGTTATACAGAAATAAAACGATGTTTGATTCAGAATATGCCTTGCCAGATGCGAGAAAGGGGGACATGAAAGAAAATTAAAAACCTGAAATTAGGGAAGGTGAATCCGTTCTTAGCTTTCAACTTGCATTTTTTGCGATTATGATTTATTTGCTACTCGGAGAGTCAATCTCCCAGAAGGTGATAAAAAAGCAATTTCCCGTAATCATATTATCAGATTAATAAACCCATATTTATGTGGTTAATTTGTTCGATGATAATCGCTCGTTAGCCGACATAGGAAGCGTGGTACAAACCATTTCAGACAGTTTACCAAAAGAAAAAATGACTGAGAATAACTGCCCCAATTCCGAGAAGCTGGCAGGCATGAGAGGCACTAAACAACCCCCAAAGCAGGATAGGGGAGAACGCAGTCAGCAGGTGAGTTTTCAGATGCTGGCAGTGTGGGGGAGAGGGGCAGCAACAAGTAGAGTGCCAAACCAAAAGATCACCCCCCCCCCGTGTTACACTTGTCAGGCCTACGGTCATCTATCTCGAGAGTGCCAACAAAAAATGCAGAGGGCAGGCGGGCTGTGGTACACGCACAACTCCCCCTGCCAGCATTCGAATAAAAGGAAAAAGAAGAAGGGGAGAGTCGAGGGATATCGATTTATTCCCCCCCCCCCTCTTCTATGACATAATAAACAGTAGAAAAAGCAGTGGTAAGACTGACTACAACGGACTTGGTACAGTAAACACTGGAAACTCTATAGGTACCCCAGACCTCAACCCCCCCCCCCCCTCCACCAGTAGGGAGAGGACTAAGAGCTGCGGCGTGGCAGCTGAGGTCGTTGGCCTGCGCCCCTTATATCCTAATGGCTAGCTAGGAATGTTAGCAGTTGCGATTGACCTACCAGATAAATCAATTTAATCTTTAATCGACACAAAAGACAGCATTTCTCTGATTGAAAAAGATTCTCCTCAAACACACTACAGTCAGCGGCATCCATCATCCTCGACACGCCAAGTGTAAATATACTAAACGGAAGGCATACAACGTTCGTCAACTTTAAGATGGGAACTGTAAAGTTTACACATGACTTTTCTGCCTTGCCTACCTTGGGAATTCCAGGAATCAAAGCTATATTAGGAACTAATTTCATAGGCAGTAATCATACAGTATATTCATTGTTGCCGGAATAGATACAAAAAGAGGAAAAGTAGAAGGGTGCATATTGCTGATAGAAAGTTGTGAGAGATTAAGTGCTTGTGCGGGCATGGGGAGATATTTCAGTAGAGTTACAGCTGTACCTAAGAGAGAAGTGTTGTCTCCTATGACACTTACGAGCATATCAGTGACCTTGTGTCATCCTCTTCCAAAAGGAACTAAGGTCGTTGTTAAACCCCATGACAATTGGGTGCACATAGTCTTAGAGGGCTTATCAGAAATAAAAGAGAATAGAGCTGATATAACAATATTTAATTTGTCAAATAAAAGAGTTGTTTTAGGAAGTGATTCTATATGTGAATTATAGTTATGTTAAATTTTTAATAATGGTATTTTGGGAGTCCCACCTCCAGCCCGCACAGACAAACAGACATAATTTGATTATGCAAGCGCAAAAACTATGTTCGTCAGAAAATCAACCTGTAGCCAGTGACATTGGTAATAATCATTTCGATGTAATTGCAACTGGAGATGAGCCACCTGGGAGGATTGATCGATTTCCCTTTAGCATTGAAACGGAGAAGGCAGAGCCAATCATGTCAAGGCCTTATATGGTACCCATTCATTTCCAGGGAGAGAAAGAAATGGAAATTACTAAATTACGGGAACAAGGGATAATCGAGGAGAGCAAATCCCCCTGGGCTTCTCCAGTTGTAGCTCTTAAGAAAAAAGGATGGCTCGGTAAGATTGTTTGTTCATTATAGGAAGTTGAATGCAGTCACTTAGGATACTGCATATCCATTGCCCTCAATCGAAGAATTACTTGTGAAGGTGGGGAGAATAAATATTTTACAACTATTGATTTGAAGTCCGGGTACTATCGAATACCCATTCAGGAAGAGAGTAAATATAAAACAGCATTTATAGCTAAATATCACCAATTTCAGTTTAATTTTCTTCCTTTCCTTGTTAAAAATGCTCAAAGTCATTTATCTAGAGTAATGATGGCAGTTTAGTCTCCCTTAACTGGTTATAATGTTCTTGTAGATTTTGACGATATTATAATTACAGGGAAAACGGCCAAACAACATAATAATAATATTGGCATAGTTTTAGAAGCAATGCAACATAATGGTATGAAAATAAATTTGTGAAAGTGCAGATTTTTCGGTAAACAGGTCGAGTTTTTCGGTAAAATGATAACCCCACATGGCATCTAGCCGTGCCCCAGTAAAGTAAAAGCTATAAAAAGTAACAAATTGGGAGTGGAAAAAGAAAGGGTCATTAATCATTTGAAATAGCCATAGCTAGCAATGACTTATATGCATATCCTAGATGTGATCGCCTGTTTTTAAAGGTGACGGATGTGAGTAGCTTAGTTATTGGTAGCCTAGTTTCTCAACGAGATGATAAAGGTGGAGAGTGACCCATTTGTTTCGCCTCCAAGCCATTAAAAGGGGGAGAAAAGAATTATAGTATATTCGATCGAGAGGGTTTGGCTATTCTTTGGGTTCTAGTGAGGCATCAGTTCTTTTTAATAGGCCAGTTGCTTGAGTTACAAAGTGATCATCGCCCCTTATGGGACTTAAAATATAAAAATAATTTCACATCAAGACATGTGATATGGACTGAAAGATCGTTAGAGTTTAAAATAAAGGGTTTTCACCACATAGAAGGTTAAGTTAACAAGGTAGCTGATGCACTTTTTAGATGTGTATAAAAGGAGTAACAACTAGGGCACAAAAGAGGAAAAAAGAACGTAACCAAAATATTGAAGACCCTCATGAAAATAAAGAAAATAGAGAATGGGATGTGAATTCAAGCGATGGACAATCAAAAATTGGGAGAGAGAGAGAGAGAGAGAGAGAGAGAGAGAGAGAGAGAACGAGAGAGAGAGAGAGAGAGAGAGAGAGAGAGAGAGAGAGAGAGAGAGAGAGAGAGAGATCAGAACGGTGAGGGTGGATGTATGTGGGTGGCATAGAACATGACCAGGGCTGCCCAGAATGAGTGCCTTGATGATGCAGGTGTGATTGACTTGGGAGGTAGGGACATAAAAGAAGTCCCAGAGGGGCAGAAGAAACAGCTATGGATGGAAAGAGTGCGAGCAGCGATTAAAGGGGAATTGGAGAGTTATCCATGATTTGTTAATGTGCCTCATGAGAATTTTTTTTATATTGTGCTTACAAAAAGAGGGTATGGGAATTTTAGGCACGGGTAGTTCCTCCTACCTCTTTAATCAAGCCATCCACATT
>NW_027171714.1:97500-100000 GCF_036898095.1 Palaemon carinicauda
ATGAAAATAATAAACATCGTAAGAAAGCAGTAAAATATTACATAATTTAAAAGTGTGACTTCTAAACAATTCCGACAATTAAGCAAAACAAGGCATCATTAGGTCAACATTCAAAAGGTCCCACTCCACCTAAGGAGATTACAGCTTACGACACAGCAACAACAGACAAACCTATACATAAGGTCATCAATACAGCTCCACGCTGCCCATGAGGTTAACCCTCCACACAGTGTCGTTCCCAAGCTGACGAAAATACACTAATGATGCCCAGTGGACTCTCACTCCACATGACGTCGTCCTCCATACGACGAAAACGCACTAAATCCGGCTAAAGCTGCTGCCCAATGAGATCACACTTGACACGTCGTCCTCTCGACGACGAAAACACGCCAATACTGGCCAAAGGGTGCCGACCTCCAACTCGAAGGTCATACTCCGTCCGACTCCGACGGCTTCAAATCAAATAGCCAGGTATCAAGTACCCGATGTTGCCACGTACTGGTCCACAGGTAAGCATACCTGACTGCCTCTGACTGACTGACTGACTGACTCTTATCGGACATCTTCCGACACACGTCAACTCACTTGACCCTCAAGAAAAAGAACAACAGGTTAATGGTGATTATCAAACAAGCAATACTAAGAAACAAGCGGAATACACTTGTTCCAACAAAGCCACTTAACCTAACAATATACATATATATATATATATATATATATATATATATATATATATACATATATATATATATATATATATATATATATATATATATATATATATATATATATATATATATATATATATATTTATATTTATATTATATATATATATATATATATATATATATATATATATATATATATATATATATATTTATATATATATATATATATATATATATATATATATACATATATATATATGTATATATATATATATATATATATATATATATATATATATATTTATATATATATATATGAATCATGAACCCATTTAAAGCAAATATCAGGTAGTGTTCTGGCCCCGTTTACCAGTGTTCAAAAAAGCTTAACTCACTTTTATCTTCATAATTGCTAGACAGCTATAGCCTCTCTTTCTCTGTTGAATTTTCCACCAACATGTAAGGCTTATCGGGTGTTGGTGTAATCCTTTCCCTGGATGTTGAGTCTGTTACCAACATCCCGTTTAATGAGCTTATTATTTAGTGACTACTCACTGGAGCCATACATATATTCAAAGGGTTGGCATCACCATGGGATCAGCACTGAGAATTCTTAATACAAATTCCTAAATGGGTCCAGTAGAAAAGCTAGTTTTCTCACATAATCTCTGACATGACCTGACATATGTATGATATATCGATTAAATCTTTGTTAACCCTTGAACACCATTGTTGTTTTTGACTGACGTTAATCTCATCGCCGTGAGAATTTTACTCTTAAATCGAAAAAAAAATGACTCAATATCAAAACTGGGTTATTTCAAAATAAACATTACAATAGTACCTCTTAAACTTGAGAATGATGATAGATGAACCTAATTTGTACTCTACGTTAACCTTGTACACAGGGTGAAGATCTCTCTAGCTCACCAGGATAATATTTTTTTTTTCTGGGAATAAAAAAAAAATGCTTAACTTCAATAAGTTTATTACAGAATAATCATGGAAAGGGTACCTCCTAAACTTTAGAATGATGATATATAACCCTGATTTGTACTTTATTTCAATCCTTTATGCAGGGTGGAAATCTCCCTAAATTACAAACTCTCCCCTCTGTGGAAAATTCCAGGCAGAGA
Source organism: Palaemon carinicauda (assembly GCF_036898095.1). Classification (NCBI taxonomy): domain Eukaryota; kingdom Metazoa; phylum Arthropoda; class Malacostraca; order Decapoda; family Palaemonidae; genus Palaemon; species Palaemon carinicauda. Next base: position 99,305 of record NW_027171714.1, read on the forward strand.
ACAGGACAGCTCACTCACCCGTCACATTTTCTCGGTAAGAACTGCTTGTATGGGGTGGGAGAGCGTGCCCCTTTGTCTCCTTAGGGGGGAGTCACGTTTCAGCCACATGGACGTAGAGGAATATTTCTCTTCGATTGGGTTCTAGGGTTAAGTCCACTTCATCCAAGTACATCGAGGAACTCTTTCATACCTTTGAGAAGGGCAACTTTCTTCATTTTACGTTGGAGCAAAGCCACAAATGATGATTGCCTTCCCTGGATGATCTGGTTGAATCTAAAGAAAATTATTTTTTTACATTGGTGTACACTAGGATGAGCAACTTTAGACTTTGTATCAACAATGACAATGAATGTTCCACCTGATATAAATCCATCACCATCAAGGCCTTCATAAAAAGGGTTATCTATTATTTTTTCTCGTGGAACATTACAAATAAGGAACTTAGCTTTATAATAACAGGTCATTGTCAACAATGGGTCTGTTACCAGATAGGTCCTCTAGATATATAAAAAGCCCTCAACATCTTTTATGGTGAGGAACAGCAAAACATGATCAGTTCACCAAAAGTAAACAAATGTTACAAAGGAATGATGCAACGTAACTAAAAGATGAGAGAGCCTTTAAGGAATCCATATGGAACATAATTTTCCATTTATATGACAGTACTCAACATAATCTCGTAATTTAAGAACAATC
>NW_027171714.1:110000-112500 GCF_036898095.1 Palaemon carinicauda
AAGAATTCTACCTGCTGCTACCACAGACCCTCTTGAGTTGCTCCACTTGCTTCGCATAGGGCATAAAGAACACCTTGGATGACTACCAGCCGGTGTATGAACGAAGATGTTCGAAGTCCATATAATTAAGAAATTTATGGAAGAGGCAACTTTCCTCGGATCATGACTTACGGGTGTACTGTCTGGATCCTCTCTGCGAATAAAATAGGTGAGTTTCGCCGTTAGTTATTTCAGAAATAAATTTGAACCCGAGGTTTCTCCTCTGAACAGCTGTCCTCCCTTGAAGTCTGAAGTTCTATGAAGATAGACCTTTAGGCACTCCACTGGACATAGAGATGCATCTTCCTTCAGAGGGCAGATTCTCTAGGGACCGCACCTGTTGGTGGGTAGCTCGTTCTTGGTGAGAAACGTTGGGTCTGGAAATAGATTCAGTTCTCCCTCCATGAACTGGACCTGGCTTTCCTCTTTAGAGAGAACCACTATTTCACTAACTCTGGCCACCAAAGCGAGTGCAAACAGAAATATGACTTTTTGAGTCAAATCCTTCTAAGCGCACTCCTTATTGTTCATTATTTAGGCACAAATGAAGAATCTTATCCAGTGACCATGAAATGGGTCCTGAAGGCGCTGAAGGATTAAGCTTAGCACGGGCCTTTGGAATTCATTAAAAACGTCGTTAGAAAGGTCGACCTGAAAGGCATATAGTATTGGTCTTGTCAAGGCAGACTTACACATTGATATTGTGTTGGCTGCTAAACCCTGCTCATGAAGGTGAATGAAGAATAATAAACAGAGATCTCGATACTTCTTTTGGTTTCTTCGCCTTGACAAAGGATACCAGCTTCTCCCATGATGCCTCATATTTTCTTCTGGTTTCCTCCAAAAAGTCTATACTGTCTTTTGATACCCCGAATCTTTTTCTCATCGCTAAGGAGAGAAAATCATGAGATGCAGGTTCCGGGTTTTCTGTGATGAAGCTAAGACAGTCGACTTCTGTACTCGCTGGGACAGGGTTGGATCCGGTAGTGGTACAAACTTCAGTCGTAGTCCCAATGCCAGAGGAAACCACATACTGTTTGGCCACTTGTGGGCCACTATTGCCACTTTCCCTTTGAAGAATCTAAGTTTGTCGAGGACCTTCAAAAGGAGGTTGTGCATAGGGAACAGATAAAACCTGGACCATCTGTTCCAGTCGAGGGACATAGCGTCCACTGCCTCCGCTAGCGGATCCTCGTATGGGGACACATAACGATGTATTTTCTTGTTGTTTTTCGTCGCAAAGAGGTCTATCTGCAGTTCCGGGACTTGGCTCAAGATGAAGGAGAACAATCTTGCGTCTAGGGACATTCTTTCTCTATTGGTGTAAACCTATATAGAGCGTCCGCTCTCACGTTGCGGAACCCTTGAATGTGAACTTCTGACAGGTGCCATTTCCTTCTTTCTGCCAAACGGAATATGGCCAACATCACTTGGTTGATTTGAGGCGACTCGACCCTTGTCGATTCAGGCATCTCATTATCAACTCGCTGTCTAGAACCAATCTTAAGTAGGTCGAGTGGCGAGGAGATACTTTCTTTAGTGTCAGAAGTACTGCCATGGCTTCTAGAAAGTTGATGTGAAATGACTTGAAAAGATTGGACCAAGCACCTTGGACTCTCTTCTGGTGAGAGTGGCCTCCCCAGACTTCCTTTGAAGCGTCTGTGTGGATAGTAACTGACGGGGGAGGAGGTTGAAGAAGTATTGATTTCTTCAGTTGCTTGGCTTTGGACCACAGCTTGAGAAGCGTTTGCAGTCGAGTCGGTAGTGGTCTCATTAGATCTCTTCGCGCGTTTGATGTGTATTATCTCCAGACTCCTGTTACATCCTTTAGCTGTGCTCTTAGCACTGGATCTGTTATCGAAGCAAACTGTAGAGAGCCCAGTACTCTCTCCTGTCCGCGTCTTGGTATCCGTTTAGATTTTAGTAGTCTCTTGACAGATCCTGCTATTTCTTTCCTCTTCTTCCTAGGAATGGAAAGTCGATTTGACTCCAAATTCCAGTGGATTCCCAACTACTGAAATTTTTGAGATGGAGATAGTCGAGACTTTTTGATGATGATCTTGAATCCCAGATGTTCCAGGAACTGGATCACTACTTTGGAGGCTTGCATGCTTTCCGTCCTGGATGCTGCCCACATCAGCCAGTCGTCCAAGTAGGCCACTACTTGGATCCCCTTTAGGCGTAATTGATGGACATGTGGAAGGGGAGAATGTAACATTCAGACTTCCTATCTATCCATAGCCTGTCGGGCTCTACCAGCAGACAAGGAAGAGAGACCAAGGAAGGTCGGGGGTTCACTCTGTAGAAGAAAAAGTCTCTGCCGGCCGGCACGTTATTGCCGCCCGGCAGAGAGCTGAGCCGGTTCCCCATCCTAACCTACGCTAGGTACGGAAGTAGGACTGCGGCCAAAAGATGTGATGGCTAGGCCATCACTAAGAAAAATAGGGGGGAAAGGGATAAG